>NC_088241.1:22316248-22408748 GCF_036934945.1 Oncorhynchus masou masou | reverse complement strand
GTTATTAATATCTGTGGCATTCCCATTAACCTTGCTGTGAAGCGGTGCCGCAGAGGTGGTAGAGGGCTCTTATTACGGGGTGTGAGGGTCTAGGGGTGAGGGGAGGGTGGGCGACTGGGCTGGAGGTGCAGGATCCCGCCTCCAGGACCGTACCTCGGCACTAGCATATGTCCCAATGGACCCAGGTCTGCCCAGGAAAAAGGCTAACAGATGGTATGTGTGTGTGTCTGTAAAAGAGAACTCAGGGCAGAGGGTGGGAGGGATGCTACTGCAAGAGGTGGTAGGTACAGTGACTGGGCTCTCACAGGGGCTGAAGGTTCTCCACACAATGATGCAGAACATACAGTAGCACACCACAGGAATAGCAAAACAGTGTTCTACGCCAACGCAATGCTACTTACTTATAAACAGCCTACACACGGAATAGGGAATTCACTCAAGCATTGTACTGTGCAAATTCCGAGCTATTATAACATTGACATTGGCATGGATGCATATGAGAAACATATTAGTGGAGCGTGATACCAGTATGAAGAAAGAATTAATGGAAGGCAGTGGAAACTATATTAAATGGTTTACGGTCAGAACATGTTATGTGACACGTCTTACAGAACACGTTTAATAACGCATTATCGATAAAGTCTGAGTGAAATAACCGTCTGTACTAAATTGAACACACAGGCAAGTGTACGCACACACCATGATAAACCCTCAAAATAATCCCACCACACCAACCAGGACTTGTAAAAATGTAATTATGACAAAATCAATGGCACTAACTGAATCCCTTCCAAGTTTGACCTCATAAACGCTTGGTGAGCTGAAACATTACTGAAACAACAATACTAGGCTGAAACCTTTTCCCTCCCAAATCAGTCAGCCACCATCTTGTTTTTTTATTTCTTTACAGAAATCCTGAAGGCATCTTTCTGTCGATGCGACTAGATCATGATTGATTCCAGAGAAGACCAATCCAGTCTGGCTAATTGAGAAAACACCTGAACTGTAGCCACATTTGTCTTGTCTGATTCAAAGAGGCTCTGTCTCGTATCCAGATCAATTTTGATCACAGCTGTCAAAGTGAAAAGAACATTCAGAGATTCATCATGTTACACCTGTGGGTGTATATCAACATCATAAGTAATAAACGCTGTGTTTTCTTTACACTGCTGGTTAACAGTACTGTTCATTTTGCATATTTCTATAGACACAGATCTCTTTGCAGCTTCACTAGTCTGGGTCTTCAGAAGTCTGAGTTTGTCTTTTTTTAGCACTACATCATATTTAGCTGTACGTTCTGCATTCACATTTCACTTAGTTCCCTCTAGACTGGGAACAGTAGGTTCTCAACAGTAAAAAAAAAATTTAAAAAATCCCACAAAATCAGTCTCTTACCATTGATAATATTTTTGGGGGCAGATATTGACTTGTCAGCAAAACTATCCCGTACTAGAGTACTGTTGCCTGACATTAGGCAGCTAATTGCCCTTTTCCGACACCTTCATTATTTTTAATGGGAATCGGGGGTCTGCTGACCGTATAAAGGTTGCGTCGATACAGCCAGTGCTCTGTGACATAATGTGATGTTATGTCGCTCTAACCTGGATTTAAATACTATTTGAAATATTCACAATTATTATTTTATTTGTATTTTTTTTATAGCCTGCCTGGAGTGTTAGATGGGCGGGTTTGAAGTTTTGGGACAATTTTATTGGTTCTATTGAGTCAGGCAAGGTCAATGGCACATAGATATCATAGAAATGATTAAAGAGACATATCATTTAACCTAGGTTTGCTGAGATGCTGATTAAGAGACTTCAGGGAAAATAAACTTTCTTGATTGTGTTAGTTAGGATTAGGGCGTATTAGAATATGCCTCAATCTACACTGCATCTATAATTCATGGATATCAAATAAGATTGGGGAGAATGTGTTACGCTCCGAATGAAGTTATAATTTGCATGCTGAAATAACTGCATTAATTATGAATTCCTTTATTTCTGGAATGTACTGTAAATCTTAGCCTCATTTATTGTAAGCCTCATTTATCAAGTATGCTTATTCACAGCTGAACTAATTAAGAATAATCCGAAACTATATGTGCTATATAGGCTAGCTATAGCTCATTCTATGTGCTATATAGGCTAGCTATAGCTTATTATATGTGATATATAGGCTAGCTGTAGCTCATTCTATGTGCTATATAGGCTAGCTATAGCTCATTCTATGTGCTATATAGGCTAGCTATAGCTCATTCTATGTACTATATAGGCTAGCTATAGGTCATTATATGTGCTATATAGGCTAGCTATAACTCATTCTATGTGCTATATAGGCTAGCTATAACTCATTCTATGTGCTATATAGGCTAGCTATAGGTCATTCTATGTGCTATATAGGCTAGCTATAGGTCATTATATGTGCTATATAGGCTAGCTACAGCTCATTCTATGTGCTATATAGGCTAGCTATAGCTCATTCTATGTGCTATATAGGCTAGCTACAGCTCATTCTATGAGCTATATAGTTCACTGCTCAGAATTGATCAAAGTCAGAGCTTGATTAGAGCTCCAGATTTTTATTATTTAAATCACACGTTCATCCCTAGGGCAACAGTACACAACCATACACAATTTTAGATTATAATTATGGAATTATCCTCACACACAGACTAAGGCATCTTTTTGGATGGAGGCGGACATTTTCAAAACAACCAGAACCCTACAAGACAATACTGTCAAAAGACTAGAATGCGTGATTGGAATTCTCTGCATGCGGCAATCCACAACATCCTGTTAGAAAACCCCTCTTCTGTCCTCCCCACCACACAATACACTAATGGAATCTCACTCTAACGTGCATTACTGAACTGGCAAGACAACACAGACGTTTAGCAAGTGTGGTATCTAACACCACATCCAATTAGTTAGAAATATTACCACATAATAACCTGGCCCAATCTCCGTTTTAACCCAATTACAGGACTATTGCCACACAAATCACTCAGAGCAATCTCACCTTAAATCAAATTACGGGAAACATCACAAAACAATAAATAATTTACTTCTCCCTATCATCTCATTCCAAATGAATTAGTGTCGGAATATGGGAATATTTTAGATCAGACACATGCCAAGATTTTTTCATACCTATTAATCAAATACCCACTGGTAATAGAGGGAGAGGAATCTTTTCATACCGGTGTAAAACAGCTCCTGTAAGTGTCGTTAGGGAGCTGTCAGAGTGAAATGTGCGGTGAAAATCCTGCCTGACTGAGTCTTTACTGTCAGATGCGTGCGGCTAACATGGACTCTTTATTACCAGAAAATCCCACTGGCACCTTCACAGCTGGAACAGCCGACCACATGCCAGCCCTAAATGACAACAAAATTGCCATGATTCTCTTCATGGTGGCAGAAAAGTGGCACAGTGATGGTGAGTAGGGGGCATTGCACTGCGCCCACCACCGCCTACCCACTGTGCATCATGCTGGATTGCCTTACCAATTATGTTGCTTCCCGAAATGGTACGAGTCCCACAGTCCCGCTGCTAACCCACTCACACAACCCACTATTTCCTATACACAGGCAATTTAAAAAGGGATATTTCACAGGGTATGTGGTGGGCTTATTTGGCCATTGGCGGTCTCACCAAGCTCATAACCACTTATTGTCATGCAGTGTGCAGTGGCACCCGGACTGCAAGAGCATCTTATTAGAATGATTTGAGGTATGTGCCTCCCTGGAACGGATCCCTAATGAGTTGAATATCACATTAGCGCCAAATCCTTACCGCCGCAATATCACATATCAACTGACCCTGAAACAGTTTTACAACGCCCACTCGCCGAGAATAGTTTTTTATTGGCAGGGATAAAACCTGCCATTTACTACTTAATCGAATCATCTGTCCCGCGAATCAGTCCACCTCGATCACCGCCTGTTTCCATCCTTTTCCTTCCCTCCTCCTCCTCCCTCTTGCCATCTGTCTCTCTTTCTCCCACTCCCTCTCTCTATGCACCCTTCTTCAATCATATTCTCATAACTCTTATTCTCTCCGGCCTGTCCACTTTCATATACTCTTTATCTCTCTAGCTCCTTCCCCCTGTCTCCCACTCACTCCCTTTGAATTAAACAGTACATAGTAGAACATCTCATTCCAAAATCATATGGGCATTAATATGGAGTCGGTTATCCCTTTGGTGCTACAACAGCCTCCGCTCTTCTGGGAAGGCTTTCCACTAGATGTTGGAAATTTGCTGCTGGGACTTGCTTCCATTCAGCCACAAGAGCATTAGTGAGGTCGGGCACTGGTGTCGGGCGATGATGCCTGGCTCGCAGTCGGCATTCCATTTCATCCTAAAAGTGTTCGATGGGGTTGAGGTCAGGGCTCTGTGCTGGCCAGTCAAGTTATTCTACACCGAACTCGACAAACCATTTCTGTATGGACCTTGCTTTGTACATGTGGGCATTGCATGTTGAAACAGGAAAGGGCCTTCTTCAAACTGTTGCCACAAAGTTGGAAGCACAGAATCGTCTAGAATGTCATTGTATGCTGTAGTGTTAAGATTTCCCTTAACTGGAAAGAAGGGGCCTAGTCCGAACCGTCAAAAACAGCCCCAGACCATTATTCCTCCTCCACCAAACTTGACAGTTGGCACTATGCATTGGGGCAGGAAGCGTTCTCCTGGTATCCACCAATCCCAGATTCGTCCGTTGGATTGCCAGATGGTGATGCGTGATTCATCACTCCAGAGAACACGTTTCCACTGCTCCAGAGTCCAATGGCTGCAAGCTTTACACCACTCCAGCAGATGCTTGGCATTGCACATGGTGATTGTAGACTTGTGAAGGCTGCTCGGCCATGGAAACCCATTTCATGAAGCTCCCGTCAAACAGTTATTGTGCTGGCGTTGCTTCCAGAAACAGTTTGGAACTCAGTAGTGAGTGTTGCATCCGAAGACAGACGAGTTTTACACGCTACATGCTTCAGCACTCGGCGGTCACATTCTCTGAGCTTGTGTGTCTTACCACTTCGCGGCTGAGCCGTTGCTCTTAGACATTTCCACTTCACAATAACAGCACTTACAGTTGACTAGGGCAGCTCTAGCAGGCGAGACATTGGACAAACTGACCTGTTGGAAACCCTAACCCTATGACGGTGCCACGTTGAAAGTCACTGAGCTCTTCAGTAAGGCCATTCTACTGCCAATGTTTGTTTATGGAGATTACATGGCTGTGTGCTCGATTTTACGCATATCAGCAACGGGTGTGGCTCAAATAGCCCAATCCACTCATTTGAAGGGGTGTCCACATACTTTTGTATATACATATACAGTACATATACAGTATAGTGTATAATGCTCCCCATGTCGTGAGTCACTCACCTTGTCTCTCACCCTGTCTCTCACCCTGTCTCTTGCTCCCTCTCTCTGTCTATGTACATCTGGCACTCTCTCTCCCACTCCCTCTATCTGGTTCTCTCTCTCCCACTCCCTCTATCCGGTTCCTCTCTCCCACTCCCTCTATCTGGTTCCCTCTCTCCCACTCCCTCTATCTGGTTCCCTCTCTCCCACTCCCTCTATCTGGTTCCCTCTATCTGGTTCCCTCTCTCCCACACCCTCTATTTGGTTCCCTCTCTCCCACTCCCTCGATCTGGTTCCCTCTCTCCCACTCCCTCTATCTGGTTCTCTCTCTCCCACTCCCTCTATCTGGTTCCCTCTCTCTCCTGGTTCCCTCTCTCCCACTCCCTCTATCTGGTTCCCTCTCCCACTCCCATCTGGTTCCTCTCTCCCACTCCCTCTATCTGGTTCCCTCTCTCCCACTCCCTCTATCTGGTTCCCTCTCCCACCCACTCCCTCTATCTGGTTCCCTCTCTCCCACTCCCTCTATCTGGTTCCCTCTCTCCCACTCCCTCGACTCCCTCTCTCCCATCTGGTTCCCTCTCTCCCACTCCCTCTATCTGGTTCCCTCTCTCCCACTCCCTCTATCTGGTTCCTCTCTCCCATCTGGTTCCCTCTCTCCCACTCCCCTCTCCCACTCTCTCTCTCCCATCCCTCTATCTGGTTCCCTCTCTCCCACTCCCTCTATCTGGTTCCCTCCTCCCACTCTCTCCCACTCCCTCTATCTGGTTCCCTCTCTCCCACTCCCTCTATCTGGTTCCCTCTCTCCCATCCCTCTATCTGGTTCCCTCTCTCCCACTCCCTCTATCTGGTTCCTCCCACTCCCTCTATCTCCCACTCCCCCCTCTATCTGGTTCCCTCTCTCCCACTCCCTCTATCTGGTTCCCTCTCTCCCATCTGGTTCCCTCTCTCCCACTCCCTCTATTCTGGTTCCCTCTCTCCCACTCCCTCTGGTTCCCTCTCCCCACTCCCTATCTGGTTCCCTCTCTCCCACTCCCTCTATCTGGTTCCCTCTCTCCCACTCCCTCTATCTGGTTCCCTCTCTCCCACTCCCTCATCTCCCTCTCCCACTCCCTCTATCTGGTTCCCTCTCTCCCACTCCCTCTATCTGGTTCCCTCTCTCCCACTCCCTCTATCTGGTTCCTCTCTCCCACTCCCTATCTGGTTCTCCTCCCACTCCCTCTATCTGGTTCCCTCTCTCCCACTCCCTCTATCTGGTTCCCTCTCTCCCACTCCCTCTATCTGGTTCCCTCTCTCCCACTCCCTCTATCTGGTTCCCTCTCTCCCACTCCCTCTATCTGGTTCCCTCTCCCTCCCACTCCCCACTCCCTATCTGGTTCCCTCTCTCCCACTCCCTCTATCTGGTTCCCTCTCTCCCACTCCCTCTATCTGGTTCCCTCTCTCCCACTCCCTCTATCTGGTTCCCTCTCTCCCACTCCCTCTATCTGGTTCCCTCTCTCCCACTCCCTCTATCTGGTTCCCTCTCTCCCACTCCCTCTATCTGGTTCCCTCTCTCCCACTCCCTCTATCTGGTTCCCTCCCCCTCTATCTGGTTCCCTCTATCTGGTTCCCTCTCTCCCACTCCCTCTATCTGGTTCCCTCTCTCCCTCTCCTCTCCCCCTCCCTCTATCTGGTTCCCTCCCACTATCTGGTTCCCTCTCTCCCACTCCCTCTATCTGGTTCCCTCTCTCCCACTCCCTCTATCTGGTTCCCTCTCTCCCATCCCTCTATCTGGTTCTCTCTCTCCCTCCCTCTATCTGGTTCCCTCTCTCCCATCTCTATCTGGTTCCCTCTCTCCCACTCCCTCTATCTGGTTCCCTCTCTCCCACTCCCTCTATCTGGTTCCCTCTCTCCCACTCCCTCTATCTGGTTCCCTCTCTCTCCCATCTGGTTCCCTCTCTCCCATCCCTCTATCTGGTTCCCTCTCTCCCTCCTGGTTCTCCTCCCCACTCTATCTGGTTCCCTCTCTCCCACTCCCTCTCCCACTCTATCTGGTTCCCTCTCTCCCACTCCCTCTATCTGGTTCTCTCTCTCCCACTCCCTCTATCTGGTTCCCTCTCCCCACTCCCTCTATCTGGTTCCCTCTCCCACTCCCTCTATCTCCCTCTCCCATCTGGTTCCCTCTCTCCCACTCCCTCTATCTGGTTCCTCTCTCCCACTCCCTCTATCTGGTTCCCTCTCTCCCACTCCCTCTATCTGGTTCTCTCTCTCCCACTCCCTCTATCTGGTTCCCTCCCACTCCCTCTATCTGGTTCCCTCTCTCCCACTCCCTCTATCTGGTTCCCTCTCTCCCACTCCCTCTATCTGGTTCCCTCTCTCCCACTCCCTCTATCTGGTTCCCTCTCTCCCACTCCCTCTATCTGGTTCCCTCTCTCCCACTCCCTCTATCTGGTTCCCTCTCTCCCACTCCCTCTATCTGGTTCCCTCTCTCCCACTCCCTCCCACTCCCCACTCTATCTGGTTCCCTCTCTCCCCCTCTATCTCCCTCTATCTGGTTCCCTCTCTCCCACTCCCTCTATCTGGTTCCCTCTCTCCCACTCCCTCTATCTGGTTCCCTCTCTCCCACTCCCTCTATCTGGTTCCCTCTCTCCCACTCCCTCTATCTGGTTCCCTCTCTCCCACTCCCTCTATCTGGTTCCCTCTCTCCCACTCCCTCTATCTGGTTCCCTCTATCCCTGGTTCTCTCCCATCCCTCTATCTGGTTCCCTCTCTCCCACTCCCTCTATCTGGTTCCCTCTCTCCCACTCCCTCTATCTGGTTCCCTCTCTCCCACTCCCTCTATCTGGTTCCCTCTCTCCCTCCCTCCTATTTGGTTCCCTCTATCTCTATCTGGTTCCCTCTCTCCACTCCCTCTATCTGGTTCCCTCTCTCCCACTCCCTCTATCTGGTTCCCTCTCTCCCACTCCCTCTATCTGGTTCTCTCTCTCCCACTCCCTCTATCCGGTTCCCTCTCTCCCACTCCCTCTATCTGGTTCTCTCTCTCCCACTCCCTCTATCCGGTTCCCTCTCTCCCACTCCCTCTATCTGGTTCCCCCTCTCCCACCCATGTTTGCCATTACCTCTCTCTCTCTCTCTCTGTCTATCTCTCTCTCTCCCTCTCTCCATCCCTCTCATTCTCCATCTTTTGGCTCGAGGAGGAGTGTACGAGCTGCTGAAATTTTTATTGATCTGTTTTTCTCTGCTTTATTTATTTCCCACCCTCCCTTTTGCCATCTATTCCTCTCTCCCACCTACCTTCCCTCCTCTCCTTCCCTCCTCCGACCCCAACAACATCCAGCCCAGATAGACCAAGAGAGGCAGTGGAAGGACTAAAAACCACAACATGACACCATGATTTAGCATTCATTGCATCTCGGCACATAGTTTTACCACTGTGAACAACACTAGAGTTGCCGGAGATGTGTGTGGGCTAAAAACAACTTCTGGCAAGTTGAGCACTTGACAGACAGTATTTGTTACGGCAGGATATTTTTTGCATTAGTTGCAGCCTGTAGTTGCACTGTCAACAACACAAGAGGTGTAAGGACGTGCGAAGGACAAGACTATGCTGTAGCATGAAAACAGCTTCTGACAAGCTGAGTGCTTAACAGATAGTATTTCTGAAAGCAGTGGAACAGTGGAGGCTCCTCAGAGGAGGAAAGGTGAGGACCATCCTACTAAGTCGTTTTCATAAGAAATAAAAATGGTGAAACATTTAAAAAAAGTTATATATTTTTTGTAAAACTGTCCTAAATATATTCACAGCTGACCAAAGAACTGATTAAGAAACACTGGTTTGCAATGAAAGTCTACAGTAGCCTCAACAGCACCCTCTAGGGTAGCACTATTGTGTAGCCGAAGGACAGCGAGTTTCACTCTGGATACATTGCATAGACGTGTGTGTGTGTCTGTGTGTGTGTCCCAATATTCAGAACAGGTAAATTCGTCACCCCCAATCATTTCTTCAAAATCAAAAATCAAAATATTGTTTTTTTTTTTTTGGGGGGGGGGGGTAGGGGTTGGAGTTCATGGGCCCCCCAGATAGCATATGAAGATGTCATAAGCAATGGCAACATGTGTAGAATTGCAGGTAATTAAGGTTGACTTGGGTACGAAAACGGTCCAACTCCTCCTCTTTCTCAATTTTCAAACAGCAATGAAGTGTGCCTTTGGTGATTCATTGATGTGTCATTCTTGTCATGCAGCCGTGACTGACGTAGCTACTTCGTTAGCTAAGCTAGCCACTTGTAGCTAACCAGTAACTCCTCCAATATGTGTTGATGTAATTTCACAGGATTTGTTTTTGGACGGAAGATGTAGAGAGTGGTAAAGAAATTTCATTTCTGTAGCCAAATATCTTATTCATCCATTTTTTAAGCATTATATTACCAGGTATAATGGTGCATTGATCATTTATACAGTTTAAAGACTGTATATTTATAGTTATTTTACATAAAGTACATAAAGTAACTGTCCAGTGTTTCCAGATTTCTATTAAATGTGACCTATAATTAATTACAATATGAGTGAAATAGTTTTCATTCCAAAACATAGTAATTAAGTATGTTAAAAAGCATATTTTCTGTGTTGGAATGGTGTGGGCGTACCCCAACAACAGAATGATCTGGGCATATATCGGTCATTAAAAATATTCATGTGAGTAAACTAGCACTAGATCAGCAGTAGCGCTAGCACAGCAGTAGTATAGTAACAATAGTAGGGTATTCTGTCTGCCACTAGTTTTGAATTAATTCCATCAAAACGATTTTGAGGTAAATTGATCAAATTGTTTGTAATTTAGAAAAAGGTTTTATATATAATCCAATTAAGTTAGATCCATTTATTTTATATATTTAGTACCAGTCAAAAGTTTTTGGGTTACTATGTGTTATTTCATAGTTTTGATATCGTCACTATTATTCTACAATGTAGAAAATAGTACAAATAAAGGAAAACCCTTGAATGAGTAGATGTGTAATTTAGGCACTGGCTCGCCCAGTTAGCTAACTAGCAACCTCCCTTGCAGAAAGTCTAAAGTGAAATAAATGCTAGCCAACTAGTTAGCATAAGCTAATGTCTGCTAGCATAGCTAGCTAACCCCCAGTTAGCTGTCTAAGGATTAGGGTTAGGGGTCAGAGTTAGAATAAGGGCCCGTGTTAGGATTAGGATAGGAGTTAGGGTTAGGTTAGTGTCAAAATAAGAGTTAGGGTTAGGGTTAGATTAAGTGTCACTTCTCCACAGTTCCTAAAACACTTTTCATTTATTTTATTTTCAGGTGAGAGTTTACAAGAAATGATCTGACAAAGAGGTGCTTCATTGTGCCCTGAATTCAATTGAAAATGGGTAGGGCATTGAGGCAGAGTCCGGTGCTTTTAATATGCCACCCAAAACCATAAGGCGCCACCGAGACAAGCAGATCAAAACCCCAGTCCACAGCCACAGCTCAGTCTTCACTGAGCCCTTTTCGGACTTACATCATAGGATGTCCAAAAACGTGCCTTTGACCCAGCGGAGAGGATGGGGATCCAAAACACATTCAATAAAGAAAGGCGGTTGGCAGGCATAGACTGGTTTTACGGATTTATGAAGCGGCACCTAGAATAATCCATCCATATCCCACAAGCAACCAGTCTGGTTCGAGCTGTTTGTGCGTGTGTGTGTGTGTGTGTGTGTGTGTGTGTGTGTGTGTGTGTGTGTGTGTGTGTGTGTGTGTGTGTGTGTGTGCGCGTGTGTGTGTGTGTGCACGTGTGCGTGTGTGTTTAATCAATATTTAATCTGTTATATTCCCAAAAATGTATAAATATTACAAACTATTTGAAAACCGTTTGCTCTTGAATTTCATTTGAGAGACGGCTGCGATTTAAAATCTTCTTCAAATGAATGAGTTTAGTTTAACTGTACATAATGAAGTGTAAGGAAAAGGTGAAAGAAGTATGACAATTAACTGTACATGCAGGTGTGGTTAAAATACAAATAGGGACACTTCTGTGAAACCCTATGGGGGGGCATTTTACCCCAGTAGCTGGTCAAATGCCCCTTTCTTTAAAAAAATATATAAAAAAATGTAAATAACATAAAAAATCTGTCAACTGTAGTAATTTATTATCCTTTATAGCATGGCCATCATCCAACCACATTGGGGGTTACCCCATGTTACCTTATTAGTATTGCAATAAAATGGATTCTGATTATGAATCTAATGTTATCTCAAAGTAATTATAGTGCTTCTGCGGTATCATATCCCAGTGGTAAATATTACCATGGTTAACCGGGTGCGTGGAGAGTACTCTAACAGACCACAATAGAGCAGCAGGGTGGAAACTAATGTTTGTCTCCCCTGTGTTGTTGTACAAATTAACACACTCCTTCACACAGCCAAACACAAGACAATTACGCATTTGCAAACACACACACACACACACACACACACATGCACACACACCCACAGTCCCATCAGGCATGGACCAGGCTGCATTAGTTTCCTAAGCCTCTTCCATTGATTTGCCAGCGAAGCTTCTTGTCTCTGGTAATGAGGACAGGGAGAGAAGCGGGACCCGGGTCCCTCACAGCTCCCACAGGAGAAAGAAGCAGCGGCTGCTCTAATCTGAATTGTGTTTCCAACGATGCTAACTCCCTCACACAAAAAGACAAGAGATAGAGGGGGGTCAAATCTCTCCCTCTCCTATCTCTCTCTGTCTCTCTCTGTCTCTCTCCAGATAGCTCAATCTACATGCCCTGGCTAAAGCCTCGGCACCGCCGAGACAAAAAGAGAGGAATGAGGACTTAGCCTGTGCCAGAGACATATTCGATTTTCCCTATGTGCCTGTATTGATAAGAGATCAATGAAAGTTATTTATGTGCACAAATGTGCATGAATATATAGATGTTCGTCTCTACCTCTTTAGGCAGGGCGCTCCTGGCTCCGATGGGCTTCATTGATTTACTGTTCACACCTTCACTGGGGGAATTGTTTAAATTCATCTTGCGGGTGGCCCTATAAAGGCGGCGTTTGAGTGTGTGTGTGTATATAACCGTGTGGGCGCGCGTTCGTGTGTGTGTGTGGGGGGTGGGGTGGGGGTGGGGGTTTGTGGTATACAGTATATATCCCACTTCTCTCTGCCTCTACATCCATTCTGCTGCCACTTGAATTGCGTTTCTCTTCCTGCGTTAAATAAAACATAGGCCTTTTTCCATTACTATTAGGTTGAGGGCCCATTGCTCATGCACATATTCATGCACAGGGCAGCGCTGGCCGCTGGGGTTGAGCTGGGAATAGGACAAGGAGGCGGGGTGGAAGAGAAGGGAAGTATTACACTGTATTACTGTAATTAAACACAGTAAAAGAACCTGTCCCACATTGAAAGTGATCCTGGTTCATTTCCATTGCATTGAACTCCATATATAATAACTGTGATTATAATTACAAACAAGCTGGCTGTAATCACTATTTATGGGACTGACACTTAAGTATAATTGCCTCGCCAGACCCAATATGGGGGGCCAGTGAAGTGTTTATCAAAACTCACAGCAGGAAATCTACAGGGCAATGAGGTGAGGGAGCACTGCCCATCCCCCATCACCCCCTTATCCTCTCCGCACTCAGAGCGCCCATCTCGAGTTTGACCCCAAGTCACTGTTCCAGCCTGAAAGCCACTAACATTACAACACCATTCCAGAGGCCAGCATCTCACCTCCCTCACCCGGGTGAAAACAATCCAAATACCCACAGAAACATATTTGGATGTAGATATGGATGGAATTGCCCCGAAGGCCAGTCATGTTTAAGCCAAGATAAGGTCAGTAATAAGCAGGGGTGGAAAAGTGGAAGATTCCACAGAAATGCTTGGGGCCATTCTCTCCATGGTGCCCCTCTCCATAGCAACACTTCCTGATTTGGTTTGAACCACACAAGGCTATCTGTCAATTCTCCATCCAGCATGAGTGATACGGTGGAAGCACATCATCCATAGCACAAACCCCAGTACACAGTCTCACATTCCCCACATACAACTGGAAAACACTTTGTGGCAATTGTTCATGTAAAAAGGGCCTTTATAAAAATCAAATTGAAAATGTGAAATAGCACACAGCCCACTTGTTTCATGTAAGGTCACTGCTATATATACAGTTGAAGTCGGAAGTTTACATACACTTAGGTAGGAGTCATTACAACTAATTTTTCAACCTCTCCATAAATTTCTTGTTAACAAACTATAATTTTGGCAAGTCGGTTAGGACATCTACTTTGTACATGACAAGTAATTTTTCAGACAATTGTTTACAGACAGATTATTTCACTTATAATTCACTGTATCACAATTCCAGTGGGTCAGAAGTTTACATACACTAAGTTGACTGTGCCTTTAAACAGCTTGGAAAATTCCAATTCCAAAATTATGTAATGGCTTTAGAAGATTCTGATAGGCTAATTGAAATCATTTGAGTCAATTGGAGGTGTACCTGTGGATGTATTTCAAGGCCTACCTTCAAACTCAGTGCCTCTTTGGTTAACATCATGAGAAAATCAAAAGAAATCAGCCAAGACCTCAGATAAAGAATTGTAGACCTCCACAAGTCTGGTTCATCCTTGGGAGCAATTTCCAAATGCCTGATAGTACCAGGTTCATCTGTACAAACAATAGTACGCAAGTATAAACACCATGCGACCACGCAGCTGTCATACCACTCAGGAAGGAGACGCGTTCTGTCTCCTAGAGATGAACGTACATTGGTGTGACAAGTGCAAATCAATCCCAGAAACAACAGCAAAGGACCTTGTGAAGATACTGGAGGAAACAGGTACAAAAGCAACATTAAAACAGTAAAACGAGTCCTACATCAACATAACCTGAAAGGCAGCTCAATTAGGAAGAATCCACTGCTCCAAAACCGCCATAAAAAACTGAATATGGTTAGGAGCTGCACACGTGGACAAAGATGGTACTTTTTGTAGAAATGTCCTCTGGTCTGATGAAACAAAAATAGAACTGTTTGGCCATAATGACCATTGTTATGTTTGGAGGAAAAAGGGAGAGGCTTGCAAGCCGAAGAACACCATCCCAACCGTGAAGCACGGGGGTGGCAGCATCATGTTGTGGGGGTGCTTTGCTGCAAGGGGGGCTGGTGCACGTCACAAAAATAGATGGCATCATGAGGAGGAAAAGTATGTGGATATATTGAAGGAACATCTTAAGACATCAGTCAGGAAATAAAGCTTGGTCACAAATGGGTCTTCCAAACGGACGATGACCCCAAGTAAACTTCCAAAGTTTGTGACAAAATGGCTTAAGGATAACAAAGTGAAGGTATTGGAGTGGCCATCACAAGCCCCGATATCAATCCTATAGAACATTTGTGGGCAGAACTGAAAAAGCAAGGAGGCCTATAAACCTGACTCAGTTACACCAGCTCTGTCAGGAGGAATGGGCCAAAATTCACCCAACTTAATGTGGGAAGCTTGTGGAAGGCTACCCAAAAGGTTTGACCCAAGTTAAACAATTTAAAGGCAATGCTACCAAATACTAATTGAGTGTATGTAAACTTCTGATCCACTGGGAATGTGATGAAAGAATTAAAGGCTGAAATAAATCATTCTCTCTACTATTATTCTGACATTTCACATTCTTAAAATGAAGTGGTGATCCGAGCTGACCTAAAACAGGGAATTTTTACTGGGATTAAATGTCAGGAATTGTGAAAACTGAGTTTAAGTGTATTTGGCTAAGGTGTACGTAAACTTCCGACTTCAACTGTACTTCCCTCAGCATCCAGCATCCCTACTTTTCTTTCCAAAAGAGCAACTCCAAGAGACCCAAACCCCGGGCTTCTCAGTCTCACATCCAATGGTGTCTGGCAACAGATGAAGAAGAACCGAGAAAAAGGCAAACAAATACAGGCTCCAAAAAAGAGGAGCATATGCAAGCCAGGCTTGAAGAACAACGGCGGCACAGAAATGGTGGCTTTCAAACGGGGGGAGGCAGGGGAGGAGGAGGGAAGAGGGAGGAGGGAGGCAGAAAAGAGGGGAAGAGAGGCCCCTCCAGATTAGGAGCTCGAGGCATCTGTTGGTGCTGGCACACAGACTCGTCTGCAGCTCTTCATCTCCCAGCCAAAGCCGGTGATTTGACCGAGCACAAACAGGGGGGCCATGCCATCAACATGTGCCACAATGTGCCACACGCCTTGACCCCACTTGTCCCACATATGTCTCTGTAACGAGAGTGATGGCGGGCAACGCAGCGACCCCCCCCTGTTTTACCTGCGCCCGATACGCCCTGTAACACTTCCAGCTACCTGCCCCTGTACCCTTTGATTCATTATGGACACCTTTTGTCCTGTGGATGCTAGTTTGGAGTAGATCGGAGCTAGAAGCATCTGTTGGGTTGTTTGAGAATGGCTTCAGTGATGTAAAGGAGAGTATTTTCAAAGGTTAAGGATGACGTGTCGGAGAGGGACAAAAGACTGTAATGTGGAAGAGTAGAGAGAGGTTTATGTAGTGCACCAAATGGATTAGAGAACTTTTGATTGAGCTTGGTCTGCTACCAAGTTAAAGACCAGAGGTCAAATGTCAGGTTACGCTGATATGTGACCTTGACTTGAGGCCATTTCTCTCAGCATACAGATACAGTGGGGAGAACAAGTATTTGATACACTGCCGATTTTGCAGGTTTTCCTACTTACAAAGCATGTAGAGGTCTGTAATTTGTATCATAGGTACACTTCAACTGTGAGAGACGGAATCTAAAACAAAAATCAAAAAGTCACATTGTATGATTTTTAAGTAATTAATTTGCATTTTATTGCATGACATAAGTATTTGATAGATCAGAAAAGCAGAATGTAATATTTGGTACAGAAACCTTTGTTTGCAATTACAGAGATCATACGTTTCCTGTAGTTCTTGACCAGGTTTGCACACACTGCAGCAGGCATTTTGGCCCACTCCTCCATACA
Source organism: Oncorhynchus masou masou (assembly GCF_036934945.1). NCBI lineage: Eukaryota > Metazoa > Chordata > Actinopteri > Salmoniformes > Salmonidae > Oncorhynchus > Oncorhynchus masou. The sequence continues at coordinate 22,392,418 of NC_088241.1, read as the reverse complement.
GACATTTTCCAGATCCTTTAGGTTTCAGGGCTGTTGCTGGGCAATATGGACCTTCAGCTCCCTCCAAAGATTTTCTATTGGGTTCAGGTCTGGAGACTGGCTAGGCCACTCCAGGGCCTTGAGATGCTTCTTACAGTGCCACTCCTTAGTTGCCCTGGCTGTGTGTTTCGGGTCGTTGTTATGCTGGAAGAACCAGCCACGACCCATCGTCAATGCTCTTACTGGGGGAAGGAGGTTGTTGGCCAAGATCTCGCGATACATGGCCCCATCCATCCTCCCCTCAATACGGTGCAGTCGTCCTGTCCCCTTTGCAGAAAAGCATCCCCAAAGAATGATGTTTCCACCTCCATGCTTCACGGTGTCGTGTCTTTACTATCATTAACTGAAGACTTATAGTTTTTATCAAAGATTCTCTGTAATTAGTTATTACGCGATCAACTGATTAATTAGGAAGTTGGGGCACCAAGGAAAATATTCAGATTACAAAGTTATAATTTCCTAAAATAAATTTTCAGATATTTTATCTGATCAATTAGTCTTCGAATTAATGAATTATTTACTGTACCTCACGTTAGTCTCATTCCAAACGTCATCTGCACGAACCCAGTCTTCACTATGAGTCATCCATACATCAATTGTCTTAAATCATTTATTTATTACTAAGTAATTCACAGAAATGCATAAACAAACAAACAAACAAGGTTAATGTGGTTACATGAAATGAGAATGTGGCCTAGTGGGCTAAACCGGCATGGCGGCTTGTTAGACAAAAGGGGAAGTGGGGGTCAACTAAGAAGTCACTAAAGGGTTAATAATTATAACAATTGAAATCCTAATCCTTTACACATGAACGTTCACTCATTCGGGGACAATTGCAATCAATATATATATATTTACACTCAGTGTGTCGTCTTGATCGCTGGTGAAAAGTTCATTTATTTTGTAGAATTGTCCATCTCTCTCCCTCTCTCTCTCGGTTGTGGTTAGAGGGTATTGTTCAGATTGACATTCTTTATAGAAAGGATTTTTCGGCGGTTGTAGTTCTTCGCGTTCAATGATACCGAATTCCTAGCTGCAGACTAGTAATTAATATCAAAGACTTGTTTGTATTCTTTCGGTATCGATAGGCTAAGAGTTTAACAACGTGGTATGGTTAAAAGATTCAGCAACATGGTCTGCAACCTTTAGCCATCTCGTAATTGAGATAGGCTCTGTCTGCTGATCGAAAACTCGAGTTGGGGTTTTATTCGGAAGGGCTGAAGAGGGCTGTCCCAGGATGTCTGACCCTAACTGGGCTCAGGGGCGGTCCTCTGATTTAGTTCAAATCAAAAGGGAATTGTATTACTCTTCATGAAACAGTCCAAAATCATATTACACAATTATACAAACAGTATCATACTCACTCATTCATCTTATACAACAATTAGATGTAAACCTCATATCTGAGGCTATTATATAAACAGCGTTATGGTAATGTGGCCACACTGTCTCCCATGAGCTTACCAAGTTGTGACAAACGGAACAGTTCGTAGCTGGATTCTTCACCGATCTTTTATACTTTCTCAGGAACATGAAATTTGTTCGTACCTCAAGTTCTGTGAGGTGGAAGGAATTCCTTTGTTCTCCATGAAAATCTACTCTCTCTATACTGTGTGTCCATGAGGAGATTCTCAGGAATTTACGACGTCTCTCTGACCACAGCAACCTAGTTGAAGGAGGAAAGGGGGAGGCAGGGAGAGGGGGATGGGCTTGCTATACCCAAAGAGGCCAACGGCATGACAATGGTTGGGATGGTGTTCTTGGGGTTGTACTCATCCCTCTTCTTCCTCCAAACACGGTGAGTGGAGTTCAGGCCAAAAAGCTCTATTTTTGTCTCATCAGACCACATGACCTTCTCCCATTCCTCCTCTGGATCATCCAGATGGTCATTGGCAAACTTCAGATGGGCCTGGACATGCGCTGGCTTGAGCAGGGGGACCTTGCTTGCGCTGCAGGATTTTAAACCATGACGGCGTAGTGTGTTACTAATGATTTTCTTCGAGACTGTGTTCCCAGCTCTCTACAGGTCATTGACCAGGTCCTGCCGTGTAGTTCTGGGCGGTTCCCTCACCTTCCTCATGATCATTGATGCCCCACAAGGTGAGATCTTGCATGGAGCCCCAGACCGAGGGTGATTGACCGTCATCTTGAACTTCTTCCATTTTCTAATAATTGCGCCAACAGTTGTTGCCTTCTCGCCAAGCTGCTTGCCTATTGTCCTGTAGCCCATCCCAGCCTTGTGCAGGTCTACAATTTAACCGTGATGTCCTTACACAGCTCGCTGGTCTTGGCCATTGTGGAGAGGTTGGAGTCTGTTTGATTGAGTGTGTGGACAGGTGTCTTTTATACAGGTAACGAGTTCAAACAGGTGCAGTTAATACAGGTAATGAGTGGAGAACCGGAGGGATCCTTAAATAAAAACTAACAGGTCTGTGAGAGCCGGAATTCTTACTGGTTGGTAGGTGATCAAATACTTATGTCATGCAATAAAATGCAAATTAATTACTTAAGAATCATACAATGTGATTTTCTGGATGTTTGTTTTAGATTCCGGCTCTCACAGTTGAAGTGTACCTATGATAAAAATTACAGACCTCTACATGCTTTGTAAGTAGGAAAACCTGAAAATCATCATAATACTTGTTCTCCCCCACGGTATGTAATCAGATAGAATGTGTTACTGTGTAGGAGCATGTGCTAGAATGTGAATCTGTACAGTTGCAGGTGCTATGTCTTTGTGCAGGTGCTAGCTTGTGTTGCTGACATACTTACATCATGAGGTCGTAAATAAGCATCTCCTATTCCTAGACCATGAAATATCATCTTTAGCAGCAGTGCAGCATATTTATCCTTACAAGTTAAGTGCTTGCTAACATGAACCTCATAATAAGATACTTACCACAGGTGTCTGTCACTACAGCGATCCTCTTTGTGGAATCTAAATGGTTTAATTTGGTGTGGGGGTGTGGAGTTATATTCACAGGCTTTAGTGAGCTTTCATTGAGAAAATGAGTGGGAAGCAAAGTCTCCCAGTGTGCCATCTCAGACGTAGACGAGAAAGGTTTAGGAGAACCAGGTCCTATTAATTAGGCACCAAACATGAGAAAATTGACTGAAACAGGGAGAGACGTCCTGAACTTGTCCAATGAGAAGTAGTTTTTGTGTTCCATTGTAAAACATTTTGCTACAGGGGCACTCCTCTCTGCCTGAGGAACAAACATATAATTCATTAGGCACCAAACGGATAAAAAACAGACTGAAACAGGGAGGAACTACCTGAACTTGTCCAATAAGTAACATTAGTTTTCATGTTCCGCTGCATTACATTTTGCTACTGTGTGCCATAATGAATACGACCTTGGTTATCACTCTGTCTGAGGATGGAAACTAATGACTTAGCATCTCTCAGTCCAATACAGCCACAGCCATTAAGCCGAAAGGTCCATAGCACATTAGGTGCTCCTCAGAATGCTCACTAGGCGTTGTGCTTAGAGATGCCACAGCTACAACTTCGAACGTCACTGCACAGGTCAGCAGAAGCCATCATGATGTTTGACACTTCGTAGCTAATGGTAATATCCTCCGAACAGAAGTGCTGATCAATGACTAAATGGATGTAGCTTCAATCAAGCAGTGCAAACTTGATTTATAAATGACTCAAATAGCAACGGAGAATGATATGCCCCCTCCCCCCCCCCGCCCCCAGCCCTTACACCCTGTGCACTTTTGTATATCCGAGAGTACTGTACAGGTCTAAGCTCCCTGACAAGCTATAGGAGTACATTTCCATACTTTGCTTATTCAATCCTCACAGATCTACACAGGTGCATAGGATGTAACCGCTATAGGGACTAAGGGTCAATTTGGGAGTGGGAACTCCATCTGACACACTCCAATGAGCGCTACACACGCTCACGTCTTTGGGGCACCTTGCATGATTTAACAGGGAGCTGACCAGGCTTTTAATGGCTGTGTTCCATCCTTCCTCCCTCATCATTCATGCATGCCTCCACATGAGTGGGTGTGTGGCGGTAGCAGCAGCCGGGATACTGGCTACATCATGTTCTAAAGATGGCAATGATATACTCTCAGTCAACTTCATACTCTAGTGTCAATGTACCACGCAGAACAAAGATGACGCTGATATACAGTATTTTCAGTCAACTGCAAACCGTAACTTTTAATGTGCTACACACTAAAACAAGAATATGGCCTCTCTAGGCTACATTCATCAACTGTACAGTTTAGTGCTAGAACATGTGGATATGGTAGGTTTGTAAAATGCAATTTTAGTTCAATAAATTCATATGTCCTTAGAATCTTAAAAGCAGGTTGTGAATTGGTACTGTGAACCCAATATGGGCTATAATCATATGGTTTCATGCTGTTCTGTTTGGTGTTTGTGTCTTTCAGGGCTGTCCATCTGCCCCATTCCTGATGTAGCCTAGGTCCTCCTCGAATCCCACCATAACCAACTGGGTCCTCCACTACTCCTGCCCTGAAGGAACATGGGAGTAGGAATCTACCAGGCCCTGCCTGCATCTGTGAGCAATTATAGCATCTTATTACACTGACACATCAATTATTGTTATTAAGGCCAGGTTATTTATTTAATGTATGATTTCCCACAGGTAATGAGGGAGAGTAATCGAGGCACGCATGTGTGATGTGTGGTTTAATGTGTGGTTTAATATGTGGTTTGCGTCATGGCACTTGCGCAAGGGGCGCACCAGATGTTGGAAGGAGCGCGGGGGGAGGCATAAGAGAATCTACAACAACATCAACAGTGTGCGGATTGAGATACAACAAAACTGCAAGATTGTTATACTATCGGCCACGGTAGGAAATAAAAAGCATAGGGCTGTGACTTATATTGCAATGCTACTTATCTTCCGGCGCTTCATATGACATAGCACTTTTGTGATGCCCAGGTTTCCCTTTCAAGTTTCCCATTGTCCAATTTATGAGGCGCCTCCATCCTTTGTGGAATTAATAACAAAGCATACTGAAATTCCCTATGAATCATCCGGATGTACAAGCGAGCTCCGCAATTACCTTTTAACACGTTAAAAGCAACAGTGGTGGATAAATAACTAGCCACGGCGAGGGAAAGTAGTGAAGGTTACTAGGCTACGCTGTACAGAGTGCCCTATACGTGTTTGAATGCCCCAAGCTCTATATCTCTGCCTATTGTTATCTCTCAACCTTGCAGAAAAGGTTTTTTTGCTACACTCTTCTCAACTGCTTGTACTGCATCGCAAAGTATGTAGGAGCAGTGTGAGCGCTATGTGCACGGGTTACCACCAGATCAATCATGTCACGTATTGGAATGCGCCAGCCTTCTGATAGACCAGAGAGGATGGGAATGGGGTGTCTCGAATTCTGAAGTGAAATATGTTAACATGCACCACTCGTAGGCTACAAGCAAGCTGAAGATGGAGCCGTGCGCTGCGCAAAGGCTGTAGCCTATACCTACCACATGCTAACGCACACTCACAGTTTCATCCACTCACACCTCTCTCGCTCTCTCTCTCGCGCGCGCGCCCTCACGATCTCTCCCTCTCCAAACTGTGAGCAAATGAAAACCGAGTGTGCACTGTAGCACACACACGCATGATTCATAAGCAGGTAGACCCCCATCACGAAGCCTCGGCATTAGTATTCACCTCCAGCACCGTACCAGAGAGAATGGAGGGGAAGATGCATGTATGGACCCAATCCAGCGGCAACACCAAATCAAAGTAGCGTACGAGAACGTACCTTTCGACAGCAGTGCGAGGAGCAAACCAGCGAACACGTTTCGTAAGACTGGGCAGCTCATGTTTTGATGTTTCGATGGATTATTAGTTGTTGTTTTCGTAGTAGAATGCCGCTGTAGTCCCCTTGTATGGAGCCTTTGCAGGAAATTTTTAAAAAGATCTACCTGGTGTGTTTTATTTATGTCCAACAGTAATAACCAACTGCTTTTACATGTGACTGAACAAAAACATGAGTCTATCCCCTTGACTTTTCTCGTTGATGATTCCCCTTAGCCAAAGAAGGGATTGTTGATGTTTTCGAAGACGTAGAGGGAATACCAAATGACAAAATCCTGGTGCAAAAATCTCAAATATTCCAGGCACTGAATTAATGTTGTTTTCAATGGTTTGGAGAGCAAATGTGCTCAAATACGCACCTAGACACTAAGGTAAATACTCAACTGTTTTCTGCCAAATATTCGACAGAACATTGCAAACTAATGTATACAATACTGCGTTCTGTAGTAGACAATTCGTCCCGTAATTAGCCTCCTCTCCTCTATCTCTTGTCGGTATGCAGCGCGTCTTGTCGCCCTGCACTCAATGCATTGCTCCGAGAAACAACAAATGCGAAGCGCGCAAGAAAAGGCATGATTGACAGTTCAAGGAGAACTCCTTTCTTCCAATCATCGCCACCAAGGAAGGGGGCGGGAGCTACTATTGCACTGCAGCCCCTCTTGGAGAGGGTGGGAAAGGACGCGGACTGGCCAATCCGAGCTGCATGGTAGGCGGGTAAAAGCGCGAGGCGAAAACGGCGCGGTGATAATGCAATGTGATTTATAGCAGGCTTAGTCTTGCTGCAGTACTCGGAGAAACAGTGGTCCACAGGGGAAAGGCATAATAACTATACAACAGGGACGGAGGTAGAGTGAGAGCGGCATAGGTGGAGCTACGAGGAATGGGTATCTGAATTGGGCTATTGGATAAAGGGGGAAGGTTCTATTCGGGTTGTTTTGTTGGGCGTAGGCCCAGGGGTTGTCCACATGACCATAGAATGGATGGAGTTCCAATATCTTAGAATGGGAAACATCTTACAGTGAAACATGAATATACCAGTGAACACTTATTATGGAAAAGCAAACCATTTTGATAACAGTTACACCTGAAACTGCACTTGTTGGAAGACCATGCAATTGAGTCCACATGAGCGTTTTGGAATATCACTAGGCCTACTCGTCTAGAAAAAGCAAACTGCATTAATTAAGCAGGGTTTATGCACATGGCTACACGCTCTGCAGTGTTGAAGCATGCAACACCTAATATTCCCTACACATCATATATTCATTCCATTGATAGTCAAATGAAATCAGTTAGAGTCACCCAACAAGCTGTACAAACGTAGATTCAGATTCAGCACCATTGAAGTGGACAGCGACATAACCGGAATATGGAAGTGCAGGACAATTGAGGTGGACAGTGTGCGAATCAGAATTCAGAAGTTCAGGCCCATTGAAGTGGACAGCGACGGAATCGGATTTTGAAAGTTTAGCACCTGGGCAGTGGACTGCGGCGTTTCGGGCGCACTACTGGCACTCCCTACAGGGGAATCCCTTAAAATGAGATTAAGTCTAACGAGGAACGGGGAGTCTCCTTTAGGAACTCCGTAGGGTTGGGGAGTGTAATGTAACTGATTACAAAAAAAGAAAGAACTGTAAACCATTATGTTACCAGCTAACATATTGTTATCAGAGTACCGATACTTTTGAAAAACTAGATGATTACTTTTAAATTCAGAAAATATGTCTGCGGAAAAGAAAATGTACGACACTTTTCTGTTTTCTCAATTGCATTCAAATCAGTATTTGAAGGCGCAAATGTAAGTTTGTTCCGCCTGAGGGAGTCTGACCACAAGTCAGAGACCGCTCTGATGACACACCAAATGCTTTTGTCTTCCAATGGTGCAACTATTGTCTGCATTCAAATATTATACATCCAACTCGAATAAACACTTGTAGGTAAGGACGACAGCAGCGGTGTAGCCTACGGGCGATACGGATATAACTTATTATGAATATCTACCTAGCGCAATTATGTAAATCACACTGCTGCTTTCTCATTTAGCTGTTTGCGGCTTACGGATTGTGGTTATTGTGGATGACTGTTCACACATTTTGCCTATATGTGTATTTAAACCCAACGATGGTTGTTTTGAATAAGTTTAAGCTGCCCATCAATCATTTTTTTTTGCGACTATGGAGAGACAGTGAAGAATGTGATCTTGCAACAATTGCATAGAGCGGATCCCACTGGGCCGATTCCACTGGGTAATAACTGGTTGAATCAACGTCGTTTCTACGTAATTTCACCAACAAAAAAATCTATGTGAGGACGTTGAAACAACGTGGAAATCTGATTGGATTTGCAAAAAGTCATCAATGTAAGGAAAATAATATGATTTTCACCCAACTATTCACCTAAATCCAATGACAGGGTGACATGTTTTGTTGATTAAACGTTGAAATCACGTTAGAGTTGACAACTCAACTAAATGTAAATGAAAACTAGACGTTGAACCGACGTCTGTCCCCTGTGGGTTGGAATAAAAGTTTGAGAGAGTTCCTCCCTTCTAAACTCCTCCTTGGTATTGTGCTAAACATACTGTCAAAAACGAGTTTAATTTAAGAAGACCACAAGTGGGGCTTTTATTTATCAATCTAAATCGTGCTGATAAAAAAGGTAAACAAAAGGCCTATAGCAAATGCAACATATGGCATTCCTTTTTCAAATGCAAATAGCTTTTTTCGGTAGTGCTCAAACCATGCCCTTCCACGAGAGCAATGAGCCCGAAGCAACACGAAGCAATGAGCCCAATCAGTCCTCCATGACATCAAAATCATAATCAACAGAGTAGGCTAATAAGCCCTTATTTTCTGGGTTATACTCAGGTAAAACAAATCGGCTAATCTATATTTCCAAGTCTTATTCTTGAAGATTAAGGGCTATTAAATATCAATTGGAATGACTGGAAATCTGACTGAACTTTAGGGTTTTTAATGTACAAATATATCCTAATCGTATTACTATCTGTATTGAAGTAGAAAGCAATTGGTTATATGAAACCTACATAACCCATAAAGTAAAATACAACATCCATCTCAGGCTTTAACATCAGTTTATCCTGCATTAGATGTCATTCAATTGGTAATATTCATTTTCGTCCACTAATGCCTCTTAAAGCAAAAGTAAAAGTAACTGATTACATTACTGATGTTGGTTAATACAAAGTTATGTTACTGATTACAATTTTGTACAGGTATCTAGTAACTGTAATGGATTACACTCAGAAAGTTACCTACCCTACCCTGGAACTCTGTTACCTACTCTAATAATGACCCATGAGTCCATAGCCTGCTCCAAAACATATTACACAATACTTTTAAGGGAGTTAGGCTACACATTAGTACCCAACTTGTTCTCACTTTTGCATGGTGTTATTACCATATTCATATTAGCCAGCATTTGAATATAACACACTGTAGGCTTACAATCACATCCTATCCTACACGGGAGCTCCCCAGGGGTGTGTGCTCAGTTCCCTCCTGTACTCCCTGTTCACCCACGACTGCATGGCCAGGGACGACTCCAACACCATCATTAAGTTTGCTGATGACACAACAGTGGTAGGCCTGATCACCGACAACGACGAGACAGCCTATAGGTAGGAGGTCAGAGACCTGGCCGGGTGGTGCCAGCATAACAACCTATTCCTCAATGTAACCAAGACTAAGGAGATAATTGTGGACTACAGGAAAAGGAGCACTGAGCACGTCCCCATTCTCATCGACGGGGCTGTAGTGGAGCAGGTTGAGAGCTTCAAATTCCTTGGTGTCCACATCAACAACAAACTAGATTGGTCCAAACACACCAAGACAGTCGTGAAGAGGGCACGACAAAGCTTGTTCCCCCTCAGGAAACTAAAAGGATTTGGCATGGGTCCTCAGATCCTCAAAATCTTCTACAGCTGCAACATCGAGAGCATCCTGACTGGTTGCATCACTGCCTGGTACGGCAATTGCTCGGCCTCCGACCGCAAGGCACTTCAGAGGATAGTGCGTACGGCCCAGTACATCACTGGGGCAAAGCTGCCTGCCATCCAGGACCTCTACACCAGGCGGTGTCAGAGGAAGGCCCTAAAAATTGTAAAAGGCCCCAGCCACCCCAGTCATAGACTGTTCTCTCTACTACCGCATGGCAAGCGATACCGGAGTGCCAAGTCTAGTAAAAAAATCTTCTCAACAGTTTTTAATCCCCAAGCCATAAGACTACTGAACAGATAACCAAATGGTTACCCGGACTATTTGCATTGTGTTCCCCCCCAAACCCTATTTACGCTGCTGCTGCACTCTGTTTACCTTATATGCATTGTCACTTTAACTATACATTAATTTACATACTACTTACATTGGCCCTACCAAACCAGTGCTCCCGCACATTGGCTAACCGGGCTATCTGCATTATGTCCCACCACCCGCCAACCCCTCTTTTTACGCTTCTGCTACTCTCTGTTCATCATATATGCATAGTCACTTTAACCATACCTACATGTACATACTACCTCAATCAGCCTGACTAACAGGTGTCTGTATATAGCCTTGCTACTCTTTTTTCAAATGTCTTTTTACTGTTGTTTTATTTCTTTACCTACACACACACACACACACACACACTTTTTTTTCCGCACCATTGGTTTGAGCCTGTAAGTAAGCATTTCACTGTAAGGTGTTGTATTCGGCGCACGTGACAAATAAAATTGGATTTGATTTGATATATTCATCTGTTTATGTAACGCAATGTAGACCGACAATATGGTATTTTCTCACAAGTTCACCCAATTAGCTACACGTCTAGACATTTGCACTGAAATGCCGCAGGATACAAAGCTGGTTCTTCATTAGCATAGAAAGACATTGACTTTATATGGAACCAAACAGATTCGATAGAGAGGTATACAGTGTCAATACCCTATTAATGGCATCCATGATAGTAATCAGAAATTCAAACAGGCTGCTGTACACAGGCTCTGCATTTAAATAAATCTGTCAAAAGTTGTTGTTTGTTTGTAATTCCATTGTTTTAGTTTTTATAAAAGACACACCTGAGCATTTTGACTCAATTTGACAAAGCCAATTACCCTCATTCTTCCAAACTCCCTGGAGTTGTCATTCTGTGTTTTGGGGATGCAATGGAGCTGAAGAATGTTTGATTATGTATCACCAAAGGTTTGTTATAGTTTGGAAATCCCACTCCCCAGTTAGAACTTGGCTTCTGCATTCTGCATTCTGCATTTTGACAGAAATGTGTGTGTGTGTGTGTGTGTGTGTGTGTTTGTGTATGCATGTGTGAGCTAAAGTTAATGACATTGAACAATTGAAAGCCTAAGTGACAATAATTTCACTGCCAATTAACAGATTTTAAAGGCATATGCAGTAATGCCATTTATCCACGCATTTTGGCACATTGAGTCAAACCCAGGTTGATCAGAATTCAGTGCTGCAGCTTATCTGAGTCTCAAATGGCACCCTATTGCTCATAGAGAGCCCTGTGGGTCCTGGTCAAAAGTAGTTCACTATAGTGCACCATATAGGAAATAGGGTGCCATTTGGGACTCAGCCCTTATCCAAACACCCCATCTGATGAGGTTAGAATGAGACTCACCAGGGAAGTATCCCCTCAAGTGTCTGCTGTGCATGGCGCTAACAGTCTCTCGCTCTCTCTCTCTCTCTCTCTCTCTCTCTCTCTCTCTCTATCTATCTCTCTCTCCCTCTCTCTCCCCCCTTTCCCCACCTGCTCCCTCTGTACTTAAGCCCCCCCACATTAATTGGCATGACATAGGCGACTGACACATGCTTGTAATGCACTGTCCCTCAGAGCCCTGCAGTGAGAGGGAGGGAATGAGGGACAGAAAGAGGGATGGAGGTAGAGGATAAGGTAGGGGGAGAGTGCGAGAAAGCCTTGAGTCCCATTGAGATTGCCCTCTGAAACCACATATCCCTAGAGGGCTAGAGTGAGAGGGAGAATAGAGAGGGAGGAACAGAGAGACAGATAGGGAGAAAGAGAGAGGATGGATGAGACAAACACAGAAAGTGGGATGGAAGAAAAGAGAGAGGGGGGTAATCATGTAAGAGATTATCTCGCTTGTTGTTTGTGAAGAGGAAGGGGAAAGTAAGACTGAGAGAGAGAGAGATGTGGTTGAAAGTGAAAGGTCTTTGACTTGTTTGAAATCTCCCACAGATTCCCACCTGTTGTGGCCCTAATAGGGTTGTGTGTCCCCGAGGTTCCCCATACGCCCCGCAGCCAGAGGGGAGGCCTACTCAACATGTAGAGGAAACATTTATTTGCCATATTAATCTTGTTCGTTTTCACCCTTGATACCACGCCTGCTGTTACAGCGGCCTAATTTGATGTCGTTACAACCACTTTAAGCGTACAATTGTTTTCTCTGCTGATTGCCCCGGCAACACGTTACGCCTGTAAAGCCCCTTGAAATTGAAAATCTGAATCCGAATCAGAGAAAAGGAGGCGTAGAGGAGCGAGGGAAGGAGGAAATAAAGGAAATAGAAAGAGAGGATATAAGGAAGGAGGAGATCAGGAAATAAAAATGGGAAGTCAAAGAAAACTAAAAGGAGGAGTCTTAAGAGATTTCTTTCCCTTTTGTGTCCAAAATGGCCACCCTAATACACATTAGTACTTCATTTTGTGATATGTCTCAAGACTCCTGTCTGATTCTTTTTTTTTACCTAGAAATGTGTGTGTGTTTAATCCCATGATTCCCCTGGGGCTACTGTAAATTATGTATGGTAAATCTATGATGAAACATGGTGGGGAGAGACTAGTCACCTTTTAATGCGAGTGGAGCAGAGCCGGAGTGTACGGCCTTGAAGACGGATCAAAGCACCAAGCTGTAATAGATGATAGGGTTCAATCATGTCTAGCTACCGCCTCTCTCTCTCTCTCTCTCGCTCTCTCTCGTGTGCCAACTCTCTCTCTCTCTGTTTTGTGAGCCATATCAGTCTCTCTCTCACTCTCTCTCTCTCTCTTGCTCTTTAGTAAACCCTACAAGAGATACCATGGTTATCCTTGTCAATCATTGTCTTACAAGAATCACAAGCCACTAACATTGCAAGCAGAGATTCAGCAGCCTTGGATTCAGAAGTTCAGCACCACATGACAGTGGACAGCAGCCTGTCCATCACACTGATGGGTGAATTCCATGTTACATGAATAGGTCTAAACAGGAAGAAGAAGCCTGGTACGGAAAAGTTCCCTATTAACTCTGTTTGCTAGATTGTTTCAGCCATATTTAATTTTTTCGATTTTCCAAACCAAACGTTACAATGGTAGGTAAAATAAAATAAAATACATTGCCCCAATGTTTCTTAGATCTGCACCCACACAAGTCCTTAACATCCAACACTGATGGCGCCGACAGAGATGGCCGACAGAGATGCTTACCGCCCAAATAGGTCCACAGACGATGCAATCTCAACCACACTGCACACTGCCCTAACCCATCTGGACAAGAGGAATACCTATGTGAGAATGCTGTTCATCGACTACAGCTTGGCATTTAACACCATAGTACCCTCCAAGCTCGTCATCAAGCTCGAGACCCTGGGTCTCGACCCCGCCCTGTGCAACTGGGTACTGGACGTCCTGACGGGCCGCCTCCAGGTGGTGAGGGTAGGCAACAACATCTCCACCCCGCTGATCCTCAACACTGGGTCCCCACAAGGGTGCGTTCTGAGCCCTCTCCTGTACTCCCTGTTCACCCACGACTGCGTGGCCACGCACGCCTCCAACTCAATCATCAAGTTTTCAGACGACACAACAGTGGTAGGCTTGATTACCAACAACGACGAGACGGCCTACAGGGAGGAGGTGAGGGCCCTCAGAGTGTGGTGTCAGGAAAATAACCTCACACTCAACGTCAACAAAACTAAGGAGATGATTGTGGACTTCAGGAAACAGCAGAGGGAACGGTAGTGGAGAGGGTAGTAAGTTTTAAGTTCCTCGGCATACACATCACAGACAAACTGAATTGGTCCACTCACACAGACAGCATCGTGAAGAAGGCGCAGCAGCGCCTCTTCAACCTCAGGAGGCTGAAGAAATTTGGCTTGTCACCAAAAGCACTCACAAACTTCTACAGATGCACAATCGAGAGCATCCTGGCGGGCTGTATCACCGCCTGGTACGGCAACTGCTCCGCCCACAACCGTAAGGCTCTCCAGAGGGTAGGGAGGTCTGCACAATGCATCACCGGGGGCAAACTACCTGCCCTCCAGGACACCTACACCACCCAATGTTACAGGAAGGCCATAAAGATCATCAAGGACAACACCCACCCGAGCCACTGCCTGTTCACCCTGCTATCATCCAGAAGGCGAGGTCAGTACAGGTGCATCAAAGCTGGGACCGAGAGACTGAAAAACAGCTTCTATCTCAAGGCCATCAGACTGTTAAACAGCAACCACTAACATTGAGTGGCTGCTGCCAACACACTGACTCAACTCCAGCCACTTTAATAATGGGAATTGATGGAAAATGATGTAAAATATATCACTAGCCACTTTAAACAATGCTACCTAATATAATGTTTACATACCCTACATTATTCATCTCATATGTATACGTATATACTGCATCCTTATGTAATTCATGTATCACTAGCCACTTTAACTATGCCACTTTGTTTACATACTCATCTCATATGTATATACTGTACTCGATACCATCTACTGTATCTTGCCTATGCTGCTCTGTACCATCACTCATTCATATATCTTTATGTACATATTCTTTATCCCCTTACACTGTGTATAAGAAATTAGTTTTGGAATTGTTAGTTAGATTACTTGTTGGTTATTACTGCATTGCCGGAACTAGAAGCACAAGCATTTCGCTACACTCGCATTAACATCTGCTAACCATGTGTATGTGACAAATAAAATTTGATTTGATTTTAAATCAAGCATGTTTATCTCTCGGACCATGATGTATTTAATTGTCCCCCACCCACACATGGCCATAAACTATACTGGACGCTCCGAGGTGAAGTATCTCCTAGATGCAGATCTAGGATCAGATCCCCTCCACCAATCCTAATGCTAAACTGTCCCAAGATCAGCGTCTGGGGGCAACTTCATCCCATACCATAATGGACAAGTGCATAAAACATAACCACAGAGCTCCAAATGAGCAGATATCTCTTTATCTCATGCTCCTACTTCATTCTTGTTTTGTTATTTTGGATCCCTTTCTCCCCCTTTCTTTTTGTTGGGTGAGTCTCATGGTTGGGTGAGTCTCATGAGTAGCCATTTAATCCTCTCCATCCCTTCTGGCCCGAAAGCCTCACTGAGCCTCACTCTTATCCATCTACTCCTGTCCTTGGCGTTGCCCCAGAAAACATGTTACTCTTGTAAAACCTACCATGAACAATACTTGAAAAGGCCTTGAATAATATAAGATAAGGCATTGTTCCATTTATAAACCCCTGTCCATTCTGTTTATTAAGAATAAAATAGAATAGAATATCTTTTCCCCCAAAGGAATAAATGGCATCTCTAAATAAATGGTTGGAAAGCATACGGATAATAACATTGCCTGTGGAAAAACTCATAGTTCTTTATTCTCATTTCAAATAAAATAACTTTCTCCTAAAGTAGAAACCACTATTTGGTTTCCATAGACATTGCACTTTAAACCGAGCTCGCTCATTAATCAATGGTGTGCTTATAGAGTTTATTGAACTCTGACTCAGCCATCAGAAAGCTGTAGAGCGAGAGCTCTGTTAGGATTTAGTCAATGTTCTTGAAAGTGGAATCTTTACACTTCTCCTCTGCACTGAATTGCCACTCCCCAGGCCTGTGGAAATATGGCATTGATGAATAACACAAGTTGGGCTGTAGATATCTATCAAATCGCACCATGCAAGGCGCCATAGTTTTAAGGACTGAGCACCCGGGCTTATAACTTGCTCACACATCTCTCATCTCTCTCTGCTCCTCCCTTGTTCCATAATGGATTATTTGGCTCTGTCCTCTTTTTCTCCTTCCTTCTGTCTGCCTACTCTCTTTCGCACTCATTCCTCTTCTTTCCCCGCCTCTCTTTCCTTAATATCTCCTCTGCTTCCTTCTCTTTTCTCTTCTTTCCCCGCCTCTCTTTCCTTAATATCTCCTCTGCTTCGTTCTCTTTCCTCTTCTTTCCCCACCTCTCTTTCCTTAATATCTCCTCTGCTTCCTTCTCTTTCCTCTTCTTTCCCCCGTCTCTCTTTCCTTAATATCTCCTCTGCTTCCTTCTCTCTCCTCTTCTTTCCCCACCTCTCTTTCCTTAATATCTCCTCTGCTTCCTTCTCTTTCCTCTTCTTTCCCCGCCTCTCTTTCCTTAATATCTCCTCTGCTTCCTTCTCTCTCCTCTTCTTTCCCCACCTCTCTTTCCTTAATATCTCCTCTGCTTCCTTCTCTCTCCTCTTCTTTCCCCACCTCTCTTTCCTTAATATCTCCTCTGCTTCCTTCTCTTTCCTCTTCTTTCCCCGCCTCTCTTTCCTTAATATCTCCTCTGCTTCCTTCTCTTTCTTCTTATTCCCAGCCTCTCTGTCCTTAATATCTTCTCTGCTTCCTTCTCTTTCCTCTTCTTCCCCACCTCTGTTTTCTTAATATCTCCTCTGCTTCCTTCTCTCTCCTCTTCTTTCCCCGCCTCTCTTTCCTTAATATCTCCTCTGCTTCCTTCTCTTTCCTCTTCTTTCCCCCGTCTCTCTTTCCTTAATATCTCCTCTGCTTCCTTCTCTCTCCTCTTCTTTCCCCGTCTCTCTTTCCTTAATATCTCCTCTGCTTCCTTCTCTTTCCTCTTCTTTCCCCCGTCTCTCGTTCCTTAATATCTCCTCTGCTTCCTTCTCTCTCCTCTTTTTTCCCCGATTCTCTTTCCTTAATATCTCTTTCCTCTTCTTTCATCCTCGCTTTCCTCTACTTCCCACTGGGCACACTACGTCATTTCGACGTAGATAATTGGGACATATTTGGTTGAGACGTTGATCAATGAGATTACGACCTATATTCACCCACTCAAAAAGACAGCCAAAAGTTAAGTCGAATGTCCAATCAAATCACTGCGTTTTCAACCATCTAAAAGCACCAGACAATTCCAATGGAAAAAAACCTCTCGGGCGTTTTGTTTAGTTTTCACCCAACCATTTAAAAGCACAGTAAAGTTCAACTGGGGATACAATGTCAGATATTCTGTTTAGTTACACAACAACTTAATCTGCTATCACTGTGCTTCATCGAATAGCACAACCAAATGACCTGGATTGCAGTTGAGATTACAATGAAGTGCATGGTGCATCAAGATTCTTCACAGATTATTACAGCAATCGTGAGGATCTCCAAAGACCTGTGATGACCTATGCATGCTACTTTGAACATGCACGTTTTATATGATTACAGAAGAAGACAAGTTACAGTGACCTCAGAATGTGTTATGGTTCCAGTAACCTCAGAATGTGTTCTAGTTACAGTAACCTCAGAATGTGTTCTAGTTACAGTAACCTCAGAATGTGTTCTCGTTACAGTAACCTCAAAATGTGTTATAGTTCCAGTAACCTCAAAATGTGTTATAGTTCCAGTAACCTCAGAATGTGTTATAGTTACAGTAACCTCAGAATGTGTTATAGTTCCAGTAACCTCAGAATGTGTTATAGTTCCAGTAACCTCAAAATGTGTTATAGTTCCAGTAACCTCAGAATGTGTTATAGTTACAGTAACCTCAAAATGTGTTATAGTTCCAGTAACCTCAGAATGTGTTATAGTTCCAGTGACCTCAGAATGTGTTATAGTTCCAGTAACCTCAAAATGTGTTATAGTTACAGTAACCTCAGAATGTGTTATAGTTCCAGTAACCTCAGAATGTGTTATAGTTCCAGTAACCTCAGAATGTGCTATAGTTCCAGTAACCTCAAAATGTGTTATATTACAGTAACCTCAGAATGTGTTATAGTTCCAGTAACCTCAGAATGTGTTATAGTTCCAGTAACCTCAGAATGTGTTATAGTTCCAGTAACCTCAGAATTTGTTATAGTTCCAGTAACCTCAGAATTTGTTATAGTTCCAGTAACCTCAGAATGTGTTATAGTTCCAGTAACCTCAGAATGTGTTATAGTTCCAGTAACCTCAGAATGTGTTACAGTTACAGTAACCTCAGTTTATAGTTCCAGTAACCTCAGAATGTGTTATAGTTACAGTAACCTCAGAATGTGTTATAGTTCCAGTAACCTCAGAATGTGTTATAGTTCCAGTAACCTCAGAATGTGTTATAGTTCCAGTAACCTCAGAATGTGTTATAGTTCCAGTAACCTCAGAATGTGTTATAGTTCCAGTAACCTCAGAATGTGTTATAGTTCCAGTAACCTCAGAATGTGTTATAGTTCCAGTAACCTCAGAATGTGTTATAGTTCCAGTAACCTCAGAATGTGTTCTAGTTCCAGTAACCTCAGAATGTGTTATAGTTACAGTAACCTCAAAATGTGTTATAGTTCCAGTAACCTCAGAATGTGTTATAGTTACAGTAATCTCAGAATGTGTTATAGTTCCAGGAACCCCAGAATGTGTTACAGTTACAGTAACCTTAAAATGTGTTATAGTTACAGTAACCTCAGAATGTGTTATAGTTACAGTAACCTCAAAATGTGTCATAGTTCCAGTAACCTCAGAATGTGTTATAGTTCCAGTAACCTCAGAATGTGTTATAGTTCCAGTAACCTCAGAATGTGTTATAGTTCCAGTAACTTCAAAATGTGTTATAGTTCCAGTAACGTCAAAATGTGTTATAGTTCCAGTAATCTCAGAATGTGTTATAGTTCCAGGAACCTCAGAATGTGTTATAGTTCCAGTAACCTCAGAATTTGTTATAGTTCCAGTAACCTCCAAATGTGTTATAGTTACAGTAACCTCAAAATGTGTTATAGTTCCAGTAACCTCAGAATGTGTTATAGTTACAGTAATCTCAGAATGTGTTATAGTTCCAGGAACCCCAGAATGTGTTACAGTTACAGTAACCTCAAAATGTGTTATAGTTACAGTAACCTCAGAATGTGTTATAGTTCCAGTAACCTCAAAATGTGTTATAGTTCCAGTAACCTCAGAATGTGTTATAGTTACAGTAACCTCAAAATGTGTTATAGTTCCAGTAACCTCAGAATGTGTTATAGTTCCAGTAACCTCAAAATGTGTTATAGTTCCAGTAACCTCAGAATGTGTTATAGTTCCAGTAATCTCAGAATGTGTTATAGTTCCAGGAACCTCAGAATGTGTTACAGTTACAGTAACCTCAAAATGTGTTATAGTTACAGTAACCTCAGAATGTGTTATAGTTACAGTAACCTCAAAATGTGTTATAGTTCCAGTGACCTCAGAATGTGTTATAGTTACAGTAACCTCAAAATGTGTTATAGTTCCAGTAACCTCAGAATGTGTTATAGTTCCAGTAACCTCAGAATGTGTTATAGTTCCAGTAACCTCAAAATGTGTTATAGTTCAGTAACTCAGAATGTGTTATAGTTCCAGTAACCTCAGAATGTGTTATAGTTACAGTAACCTCAAATGTGTTATAGTTCCAGGAACCTCAGAATGTGTTACAGTTACAGTAACCTCAAAATGTGTTATAGTTCCAGTAACCTCAGAATGTGTTATAGTTACAGTAACCTCAGAATGTGTTATAGTTCCAGTAACCTCAGAATGTGTTATAGTTCCAGTGACCTCAGAATGTGTTATAGTTCCAGTAACCTCAAAATGTGTTATAGTTCCAGTAACCTCAGAATGTGTTATAGTTCCAGTAACCTCAAAATGTGTTATAGTTCCAGTAACCTCAGAATGTGTTATAGTTCCAGTAACCTCAGAATGTGTTATAGTTCCAGTAACCTCAGAATTTGTTATAGTTCCAGTAACCTCCAAATGTGTTATAGTTACAGTAACCTCAAAATGTGTTATAGTTCCAGTAACCTCAGAATGTGTTATAGTTCCAGTAATCTCAGAATGTGTTATAGTTCCAGGAACCCCAGAATGTGTTACAGTTACAGTAACCTCAAAATGTGTTATAGTTACAGTAACCTCAGAATGTGTTATAGTTACAGTAACCTCAAAATGTGTTATAGTTCCAGTGACCTCAGAATGTGTTATAGTTACAGTAACCTCAAAATGTGTTATAGTTCCAGTAACCTCAGAATGTGTTATAGTTCCAGTAACCTCAAAATGTGTTATAGTTACAGTAACCTCAGAATGTGTTATAGTTCCAGTAATCTCAGAATGTGTTATAGTTCCAGGAACCTCAGAATGTGTTACAGTTACAGTAACCTCAAGATGTGTTATAGTTACAGTAACCTCAGAATGTGTTATAGTTACAGTAACCTCAAAATGTGTTATAGTTCCAGTGACCTCAGAATGTGTTATAGTTACAGTAACCTCAAAATGTGTTATAGTTCCAGTAACCTCAGAATGTGTTGTAGTTCCAGTAACCTCAGAATGTGTTAACCAGTAACCTCAAAATGTGTTATAGTTACAGTAACCTCAGAATGTGTTATAGTTCCAGTAACCTCAGAAGGTGTTATAGTTCCAGTAATCTCAGAATGTGTTATAGTTCCAGTAACCTCAGAATGTGTTACAGTTACAGTAACTTCAGAATGTGTTATAGTTCCAGTAACCTCAGAATGTGTTATAGTTCCAGTAACCTCAGAATGTGTTATAGTTCCAGTAACCTCAGAATGTGTTATAGTTACAGTAACCTCAAAATGTGTTATAGTTCCAGTAACCTCAGAATGTGTTATAGTTCCAGTAACCTCAAAATGTGTTATAGTTACAGTAACCTCAAAATGTGTTATAGTTCCAGTAACCTCAGAATGTGTTATAGTTACAGTAACCTCAGAATGTGTTATAGTTACAGTAACCTCAGAATGTGTTATAGTTACAGAAACCTCAAAATGTGTTATAGTTCCAGTAACCTCAGAATGTGTTATAGTTACAGTAACCTCAAAATGTGTTATAGTTCCAGTGACCTCAGAATGTTTTATAGTTACAGTAACCTCAAAATGTGTTAAAGTTCCAGTAACCTCAGAATGTGTTGTAGTTCCAGTAACCTCAGAATGTGTTATAGTTCCAGTAACCTCAAAATGCGTTATAGTTACAGTAACTTCAGAATGTGTTATAGTTCCAGTAACCTCAGAATGTGTTATAGTTCCAGTGACCTCAGAATGTGTTATAGTTCCAGTAACCTCAAAATGTGTTATAGTTCCAGTAACCTCAGAATGTGTTATAGTTCCAGTAACCTCAGAATGTGTTATAGTTCCAGTAACCTCAGAATGTGTTATAGTTACAGTAACCTCAGAATGTGTTATAGTTCCAGTAACCTCAAAATGTGTTATAGTTCCAGTAACCTCAGAATGTGTTATAGTTCCAGTAATCTCAGAATGTGTTATAGTTCCAGGAACCCCAGAATAACCTCAGAATGTGTTATAGTTCCAGTAACCTCAAATGTGTTATAGTTACAGTAACCTCAGAATGTGTTATAGTTCCAGTAACCTCAGAATGTGTTATAGTTCCAGTAACCTCAGAATGTGTTATAGTTCCAGTAACCTCAGAATGTGTTATAGTTACAGTAACTTCAGTTATAGTTCCAGTAACCTCAGAATGTGTTTTAGTTCCAGTAACCTCAAATGTGTTATAGTTCCAGTAACCTCAAAATGTGTTATAGTTACAGTAACCTCAGAATGTGTTATAGTTCCAGTAACCTCAGAATGTGTTATAGTTCCAGTAACCTCAAATGTGTTATAGTTACAGTAACCTCAAAATGTGTTATAGTTCCAGTAACCTCAGAATGTGTTATAGTTACAGTAACCTCAGAATGTGTTATAGTTACAGTAACCTCAGAATGTGTTATAGTTACAGTAACCTCAAAATGTGTTATAGTTCCAGTAACCTCAGAATGTGTTATAGTTCAGTAACCTCAAAATGTGTTATAGTTCCAGTAACCTCAGAATGTGTTATAGTTACAGTAACCTCAAAATGTGTTATAGTTCCAGTAACCTCAGAATGTGTTGTAGTTCCAGTAACCTCAGAATGTGTTATAGTTCCAGTAACCTCAAAATGTGTTATAGTTACAGTAACCTCAGAATGTGTTATAGTTCCAGTAACCTCAGAATGTGTTATAGTTCCAGTAACCTCAAACTGTGTTATAGTTCCAGTAACCTCAGAATGTGTTATAGTTCCAGTAACCTCAAAATGTGTTATAGTTACAGTAACCTCAGAATGTGTTATAGTTCCAGTAACCTCAGAATGTGTTATAGTTCCAGTAACCTCAGAATTTGTTATAGTTCCAGTAACCTCCAAATGTGTTATAGTTACAGTAACCTCAAAATGTGTTATAGTTCCAGTAACCTCAGAATGTGTTATAGTTCCAGTAATCTCAGAATGTGTTAAAGTTCCAGGAACCCCAGAATGTGTTACAGTTACAGTAACCTGTGTTATAGTTACAGTAACCTCAGAATGTGTTATAGTTAACCTCAAAATGTAAGTTCCAGTCCTCAGAATGTGTTATAGTTACAGTAACCTCAAAATGTGTTATAGTTCCAGTAACCTCAGAATGTGTTATAGTTCCAGTAACCTCAGAATGTGTTCTAGTTCCAGTAACCTCAACATGTGTTATAGTTACAGTAACCTCAGAATGTGTTGTAGTTCCAGTAACCTCAGAATGTGTTATAGTTCCAGTAACCTCAGAATGTGTTATAGTTACAGTAACCTCAGAATGTGTTATAGTTCCAGTAACCTCAGAATGTGTTATAGTTCCAGTGACCTCAGAATGTGTTATAGTTCCAGTAACCTCAAAATGTGTTATAGTTCCAGTAACCTCAGAATGTGTTATAGTTACAGTAACCTCAGAATGTGTTATAGTTCCAGTAACCTCAGAATGTGTTATAGTTCCAGTAACCTCAAAATGTGTTATAGTTAAAGTAACCTCAAAATGTGTTATAGTTCCAGTAACCTCAGAATGTGTTATAGTTACAGTAGCCTCAAAATGTGTTATAGTTCCAGTAACCTCAGAATGTGTTATAGTTCCAGTAACCTCAGAATGTGTTATAGTTCCAGTAACCTCAAAATGTGTTATAGTTCCAGTAACCTCAGAATGTGTTATAGTTACAGTAACCTCAAAATGTGTTATAGTTCCAGTAACCTCAGAATGTGTTGTAGTTCCAGTAACCTCAGAATGTGTTATAGTTCCAGTAACCTCAAAATGTGTCATAGTTACAGTAACCTCAGAATGTGTTATAGTTCCAGTAACCTCAGAAGGTGTTATAGTTCCAGTAATCTCAGAATGTGTTATAGTTCCAGTAACCTCAGAATGTGTTACAGTTACAGTAACTTCAGAATGTGTTATAGTTCCAGTAACCTCAGAATGTGTTATAGTTACAGTAACCTCAGAATGTGTTATAGTTCCAGTAACCTCAGAATGTGTTATAGTTACCGTGACCTCAGAATGTGTTATAGTTCCAGTAACCTCAAAATGTGTTGTAGTTCCAGTAACCTCAGAATGTGTTATAGTTCCAGTAACCTCAAAATGTGTTATAGTTCCAGTAACCTCAGAATGTGTTATAGTTCCAGTAACCTCAGAATGTGTTATAGTTCCAGTAACCTCAGAATGTGTTATAGTTCCAGTAACCTCAAATGTGTTATAGTTACAGTAACCTCAAAATGTGTTATAGTTCCAGTAACCTCAGAATGTGTTATAGTTCCAGTAATCTCAGAATGTGTTATAGTTCCAGGAACCCAGAATGTGTTACAGTTACAGTAACCTCAAAATGTGTTATAGTTACAGTAACCTCAGAATGTGTTATAGTTACAGTAACCTCAAAATGTGTTATAGTTCCAGTGACCTCAGAATGTGTTATAGTTACAGTGACCTCAGAATGTGTTATAGTTCCAGTAACCTCAGAATGTGTTATAGTTACAGTAACCTCAAAATGTGTTATAGTTCCAGTAACCTCAGAATGTGTAATAGTTCCAGTAACCAGAATGTGTTATAGTTCAGAACCTGAATGTTTATAGTTCCAGTAACCTCAAGATGTGTTATAGTTACAGTAACCTCAGAATGTGTTATAGTTACAGTAACCTCAAAATGTGTTATAGTTACAGTAACCTCAGAATGTGTTATAGTTTCAGTAACCTCAGAATGTGTTATATTTCCAGTAACCTCAGAATGTGTTATAGTTCCAGTAACCTCAGAACGTGTTATAGTGACAGTAACCTAAAAATGTGTTATAGTTACAGTAACCTCAGAATGTGTTCTAGTTCCAGTAACCTCAGAATGTGTTATAGTTCCAGTAACCTCAGAATGTGCTACAGTTCCAGTAACCTCAGAATGTGTTATAGTTCCAGTAACCTCAGAATGTGTTATAGTTCCAGTAACCTCAGAATGTGTTATAGTTCCAGTAACCTCAGAATGTGTTATAGTTCCAGTAACCTCAAAATGTGTTATAGTTACAGTAACCTCAAATGTGTTATAGTTCCAGTAACCTCAGAATGTGTTATAGTTCCAGTAACCTCAAATGTGTTATAGTTACAGTAACCTCAAAATGTGTTATAGTTCCAGTAACCTCAGAATGTGTTATAGTTACAGTAACCTCAGAATGTGTTATAGTTACAGTAACCTCAGAATGTGTTATAGTTCCCTCAGTAACCAGTAACCTCAGAATGTGTTATAGTTACAGTAACCTCAAAATGTGTTATAGTTCCAGTAACCTCAGAATGTGTTATAGTTACAGTAACCTCAGTGTTAACCAGTAACCTCAAAATGTGTTATAGTTCCAGTAACCTCAGAATGTGTTATAGTTCCAGTAACCTCAGAATGTGTTATAGTTCAGTAACCTCAGAATGTGTTATAGTTCCAGTAACCTCAGAATGTGTTATAGTTCCAGTAACCTCAGAATGTGTTATAGTTCCAGTAACCTCAGAATGTGTTATAGTTCCAGTAACCTCAGAATGTGTTATAGTTCCAGTAACCTCAGAATGTGTTATAGTTACAGTAACCTCAGAATGTGTTATAGTTCCAGTAACCTCAGAATGTGTTATAGTTCCAGTAACCTCAAAATGTGTTATAGTTCCAGTAACCTCAGAATGTGTTATAGTTCCAGTAATCTCAGAATGTGTTATAGTTCCAGTAACCTCAGAATGTGTTATAGTTACAGTAACCTCAGAATGTGTTATAGTTCCAGTAACCTCAGAATGTGTTATAGTTACAGTAACCTCAGAATGTGTTATAGTTCCAGTAACCTCAGAATGTGTTATAGTTCCAGTAACCTCAGAATGTGTTATAGTTCCAGTAACCTCAGAATGTGTTATAGTTACAGTAACCTCAGAATGTGTTATAGTTCCAGTAACCTCAGAATGTGTTATAGTTCCAGTAACCTCAAATGTGTTATAGTTCCAGTAACCTCAGAATGTGTTATAGTTACAGTAACCTCAAAATGTGTTATAGTTCCAGTAACCTCAGAATGTGTTATAGTTCCAGTAACCTCAAAATGTGTTAAGTTACAGTAACCTCAAAATGTGTTATAGTTCCAGTAACCTCAGAATGTGTTATAGTTCCAGTAACCTCAGAATGTGTTATAGTTACAGTAACCTCAGAATGTGTTATAGTTACAGAAACCTCAAAATGTGTTATAGTTCCAGTAACCTCAGAATGTGTTATAGTTACAGTAACCTCAAAATGTGTTATAGTTCCAGTGACCTCAGAATGTTTTATAGTTACAGTAACCTCAAAATGTGTTATAGTTCCAGTAACCTCAGAATGTGTTGTAGTTCCAGTAACCTCAGAATGTGTTATAGTTCCAGTAACCTCAAAATGTGTTATAGTTCCAGTAACCTCAGAATGTGTTATAGTTCCAGTAACCTCAGAATGTGTTATAGTTCCAGTAACCTCAAACTGTGTTATAGTTCCAGTAACCTCAGAATGTGTTATAGTTCCAGTAACCTCAAAATGTGTTATAGTTCAGTAACCTCAGAATGTGTTATAGTTCCAGTAACCTCAGAATGTGTTATAGTTCCAGTTCAGAATGTGTTATAGTTCCAGTAACCTCAGAATGTGTTATAGTTACAGTAACCTCAAAATGTGTTATAGTTCCAGTAACCTCAGAATGTGTTATAGTTCCAGTAACCTCAGAATGTGTTATAGTTCCAGTAACCTCAGAATGTGTTATAGTTACAGTAACCTCAAAATGTGTTATAGTTCAGTAACCTCAGAATGTGTTATAGTTACAGTAACCTCAAAATGTGTTATAGTTCCAGTAACCTCAGAATGTGTTATAGTTCAGTAACCTCAAAATGTGTTATAGTTCCAGTAACCTCAGAATGTGTTATAGTTCCAGTAACCTCAGAATGTGTTATAGTTCCAGTAACCTCAGAATGTGTTATAGTTACAGTAACCTCAGAATGTGTTATAGTTCCAGTAACCTCAGAATGTGTTATAGTTCCAGTAACCTCAGAATGTGTTATAGTTACAGTAACCTCAGAATGTGTTATAGTTCCCTCAGAATGTGTTACCAGTGACCTCAGAATGTGTTATAGTTCCAGTAACCTCAAACTGTGTTATAGTTCCAGTAACCTCAGAATGTGTTATAGTTACAGTAACCTCAGAATGTGTTATAGATACAGTAACCTCAGAATGTGTTATAGTTCCAGTAACCTCAAAATGTGTTATAGTTCCAGTAACCTCAGAATGTGTTATAGTTCCAGTAACCTCAGAATGTGTTATAGTTCCAGTAACCTCAGAATTTGTTATAGTTCCAGTAACCTCCAAATGTGTTATAGTTACAGTAACCTCAAACTGTGTTATAGTTCCAGTGACCTCAGAATGTGTTATAGTTCCAGTAACCTCAAACTGTGTTATAGTTCCAGTAACCTCAGAATGTGTTATAGTTACAGTAACCTCAGAATGTGTTATAGATACAGTAACCTCAGAATGTGTTATAGTTACAGTAACCTCAAAATGTGTTATAGTTCCAGTAACCTCAGAATGTGTTATAGTTCCAGTAACCTCAGAATGTGTTATAGTTCCAGTAACCTCAGAATGCGTTATAGTTACAGTAACTTCAGAATGTGTTATAGTTCCAGTAACCTCAGAATGTGTTTTAGTTCCAGTAACCTCAGAATGTGTTATAGTTACAGTAACCTCAAAATGTGTTGTAGTTCCATTAACCTCAGAATGTGTTATAGTTCCAGTAACCTCAGAATGTGTTATAGTTACAGTAACCTCAGAATGTGTTATAGTTCCAGTAACCTCAGAATGTGTTATAGTTCCAGTGACCTCAGAATGTGTTATAGTTCCAGTAACCTCAAAATGTGTTATAGTTCCAGTAACCTCAGAATGTGTTATAGTTCCAGTAACCTCAGAATGTGTTATAGTTACAGTAACCTCAGAATGTGTTATAGTTCCAGTAACCTCAAAATGTGTTATAGTTAAAGTAACCTCAAAATGTGTTATAGTTCCAGTAACCTCAAAATGTGTTAAAGTTCCAGTAACCTCAGAATGTGTTATAGTTCCAGTAACCTCAAAATGTGTTATAGTTCCAGTAACCTCAGAATGTGTTATAGTTCCAGTAACCTCAGAATGTGTTATAGTTCCAGTAACCTCAGAATGTGTTATAGTTCCAGTAACCTCAGAATGTGTTATAGTTACAGTAACCTCAGAATGTGTTATAGTTCCAGTAACCTCAGAATGTGTTATAGTTCCAGTAACCTCAGAATGTGTTATAGTTCCAGTAACCTAGTTTATAGTTACAGTAACCTCAAAATGTGTTATAGTTCCAGTAACCTCAGAATGTGTTATAGTTCCAGTAACCTCAGAATGTGTTATAGTTCCAGTAACCTCAGAATGTGTTATAGTTCCAGTAACCTCAGAATGTGTTATAGTTCCAGTAACCTCAGAATGTGTTCTAGTTCCAGTAACCTCAGAATGTGTTATAGTTACAGTAACCTCAAAATGTGTTATAGTTCCAGTAACCTCAGAATGTGTTATAGTTACAGTAACCTCAAAATGTGTTATAGTTCCAGAAATGTGTTATAGTTACAGTAACCTCAAAATGTGTTATAGTTCCAGTAACCTCAGAATGTGTTAGTTCCAGTAACCTTGTGTTATAGTTCAGTAACCTCAAAATGTGTTATAGTTCAGTAACCTCAGAATGTGTTATAGTTCCAGTAACCTCAGAATGTGTTATAGTTCCAGTAACCTCAGAATGTGTTATAGTTCCAGTAACCTCATGTTATAGTTCCAGTAACCTCAGAATGTGTTATAGTTACAGTAACCTCAAAATGTGTTATAGTTCCAGTAACCTCAGAATGTGTTATAGTTCCAGTAACCTCAAAATGTGTTATAGTTCCAGTAACCTCAGAATGTGTTATAGTTACAGTAACCTCAAATGTGTTATAGTTCCAGTAACCTCAGAATGTGTTATAGTTCCAGTAACAGTAACCAGTAACCTCAGAATGTGTTATAGTTCCAGTAACCTCAGAATGTGTTATAGTTCCAGTAACCTCAGAATGTGTTATAGTTACAGTAACTTCAGAATGTGTTATAGTTCAGTAACCTCAGAATGTGTTTTAGTTCCAGTAACCTCAGAATGTGTTATAGTTACAGTAACCTCAAAATGTGTTATAGTTCCAGTAACCTCAGAATGTGTTATAGTTCCAGTAACCTCAGAATGTGTTATAGTTACAGTAACCTCAGAATGTGTTATAGTTCCAGTAACCTCAGAATGTGTTATAGTTCCAGTGACCTCAGAATGTGTTATAGTTCAGTAACCTCAAAATGTGTTATAGTTCCAGTAACCTCAGAATGTGTTATAGTTCCAGTAACCTCAGAATGTTTATAGTTCAGTAACCTCAGAATGTGTTATAGTTCCAGTAACCTCAAAATGTGTTATAGTTCCAGTAACCTCAGAATGTGTTATAGTTACAGTAACCTCAAATGTGTTATAGTTCCAGTTCAGAATGTGTTATAGTTACAGTAACCTCAAAATGTGTTATAGTTCCAGTAACCTCAGAATGTGTTATAGTTCCAGTAACCTAAATGTGTTATAGTTACAGTAACCTCAAATGTGTTATAGTTACAGTAACCTCAGAATGTGTTATAGTTCCAGTAACCTCAAAATGTGTTATAGTTCCAGTAACCTCAAAATGTGTTATAGTTCCAGTAACCTCAGAATGTGTTATAGTTACAGTAACCTCAGAATGTGTTATAGTTACAGTAACCTCAGAATGTGTTATAGTTACAGTAACCTCAGAATGTGTTATAGTTCCAGTAACCTCAGAATGTGTTATAGTTACAGTAACCTCAAAATGTGTTATAGTTCCAGTAACCTCAGAATGTGTTATAGTTACAGTAACCTCAGAATGTGTTATAGTTCAGTAACCTCAGAATGTGTTATAGTTCCAGTAACCTCAGAATGTGTTATAGTTCCAGTAACCTCAGAATGTGTTATAGTTCCAGTAACCTCAGAATGTGTTATAGTTCCAGTAACCTCAGAATGTGTTATAGTTCCAGTAACCTCAGAATGTGTTATAGTTCCAGTAACCTCAGAATGTGTTATAGTTCCAGTAACCTCAGAATGTGTTATAGTTCCAGTAACCTCAGAATGTGTTATAGTTCCAGTAACCTCAGAATGTGTTATAGTTCCAGTAACCTCAGAATGTGTTATAGTTCCAGTAACCTCAGAATGTGTTATAGTTCCAGTAACCTCAGAATGTGTTATAGTTCCAGTAACCTCAGAATGTGTTATAGTTACAGTAACCTAGAATGTGTTATAGTTCCAGTAACCTCAAAATGTGTTATAGTTCCAGTAACCTCAGAATGTGTTATAGTTCCAGTAACCTCAAAATGTGTTATAGTTCCAGTAACCTCAGAATGTGTTATAGTTACAGTAACCTCAAAATGTGTTATAGTTCCAGTAACCTCAGAATGTGTTATAGTTCCAGTAACCTCAGAATGTGTTATAGTTCCAGTAACCTCAGAATGTGTTATAGTTCCAGTAACCTCAGAATGTGTTATAGTTCCAGTAACCTCAGAATGTGTTAGAATGTGTTATAGTTCCAGTAACCTCAGAATGTGTTTTAGTTCCAGTAACCTCAGAATGTGTTATAGTTACAGTAACCTCAAAATGTGTTATAGTTCCAGTAACCTCAGAATGTGTTATAGTTCCAGTAACCTCAGAATGTGTTATAGTTACAGTAACCTCAGTGACCTCAGAATGTGTTAAGTTCCAGTAACCTCAGAATGTGTTAATGTGTTATAGTTCCAGTAACCTCAGAATGTGTTATAGTTCCAGTAACCTCAGAATGTGTTATAGTTCCAGTAACCTCAGAAATGTGTTATAGTTCAGTAACCTGTGTTATAGTTCCAGTAACCTCAGAATGTGTTATAGTTCCAGTAACCTCAGAATGTGTTATAGTTCCAGTAACCTCAAATGTGTTATAGTTCCAGTAACCTCAGAATGTGTTATAGTTCCAGTAACCTCAGAATGTGTTATAGTTCCAGTAACCAGAATGTGTTATAGTTCCAGAACCTCAGAATGTGTTATAGTTACAGTAACCTCAAAATGTGTTATAGTTCAAGTAACCTCAGAATGTGTTATAGTTCCAGTAACCTCAAAATGTGTTATAGTTCCAGTAACCTCAGAATGTGTTATAGTTACAGTAACCTCAGAATGTGTTATAGTTCCAGTAACCTCAGAATGTGTTATAGTTCCAGTAACCTCAAAATGTGTTATAGTTAAAGTAACCTCAGAATGTGTTATAGTTCAGAATGTGTTATAGTTCCAGTAACCTCAGAATGTGTTATAGTTACAGTAACCTCAAAATGTGTTATAGTTCCAGTAACCTCAGAATGTGTTATAGTTACAGTAACCTCAAAATGTGTTATAGTTCCAGTAACCTCAGAATGTGTTATAGTTACAGTAACCTCAAAATGTGTTATAGTTCCAGTAACCTCAGAATGTGTTATAGTTGTTATAGTTCCAGTAACCTCAAAATGTGTTATAGTTCCAGTAACCTCAGAATGTGTTATAGTTCCAGTAACCTCAGAATGTGTTATAGTTCCAGTAACCTCAGAATGTGTTATAGTTCAGTAACCTCAAATGTGTTATAGTTCCAGTAACCTCAGAATGTGTTATAGTTCCAGTAACCTCAGAATGTGTTATATTACAGTAACCTCAGAATGTGTTATAGTTCCAGTAACCTCAGAATGTGTTATAGTTCCAGTAACCTCAGAATGTGTTATAGTTCCAGTAACCTCAGAATGTGTTATAGTTCCAGTAACCTCAGAATGTGTTATAGTTACAGTAACCTCAGAATGTGTTATAGTTACAGTAACCTCAGAATGTGTTATAGTTCCAGTAACCTCAAAATGTGTTATAGTTCCAGTAACCTCAGAATGTGTTATAGTTCCAGTAACCTCAGAATGTGTTATAGTTCCAGTAACCTCAGAATGTGTTATAGTTCAGTAACCTCAGAATGTGTTATAGTTCCAGTAACCTGTGTGTTATAGTTCCAGTAACCTCAGAATGTGTTATAGTTCCAGTAACCTCAGAATGTGTTATAGTTCAGTAACCTCAGAATGTGTTATAGTTCCAGTAACCTCAGAATGTGTTATAGTTCCAGTAACCTCAAAATGTGTTATAGTTACAGTAACCTCAAAATGTGTTATAGTTCCAGTAACCTCAGAATGTGTTGTAGTTCCAGTAACCTCAAAATGTGTTATAGTTCCAGTAACCTCAGAATGTGTTATAGTTACAGTAACCTCAGAATGTGTTATAGTTACAGTAACCTCAGAATGTGTTATAGTTACAGTAACCTCAAAATGTGTTATAGTTCCAGTAACCTCAGAATGTGTTATAGTTCCAGTAACCTCAAAATGTGTTATAGTTCCAGTAACCTCAGAATGTGTTATAGTTACAGTAACCTCAAAATGTGTTATAGTTCCAGTAACCTCAGAATGTGTTGTAGTTCCAGTAACCTCAGAATGTGTTATAGTTCCAGTAACCTCAAAATGTGTTATAGTTCCAGTAACCTCAGAATGTGTTATAGTTCCAGTAACCTCAGACTGTGTTATAGTTCCAGTAACCTCAGAATGTGTTATAGTTCCAGTAACCTCAGAATGTGTTATAGTTACAGTAACCTCAGAATGTGTTATAGTTACAGTAACCTCAAAATGTCCAGTAACCTCAGAATGTGTTATAGTTACAGTAACCTCAAATGTGTTATAGTTCCAGTAACCTCAGAATGTGTTATAGTTCCAGTGACCTCAGAATGTGTTATAGTTCCAGTAACCTCAAACTGTGTTATAGTTCCAGTACCCTCAGAATGTGTTATAGTTACAGTAACCTCAGAATGTGTTATAGTTCCAGTAACCTCAAAATGTGTTATAGTTCCAGTAACCTCAGAATGTGTTATAGTTCCAGTAACCTCAGAATGTGTTATAGTTCCAGTAACCAGTAACCTCAGAATGTGTTATAGTTCCAGTAACCTCAGAATGTGTTATAGTTACAGTAACCTCAAAATGTGTTATAGTTCCAGTAACCTCAGAATGTGTTATAGTTCCAGTAACCTCAGAATGTGTTATAGTTCCAGTAACCTCAGAATGTGTTATAGTTACAGTAACCTCAAATGTGTTATAGTTCCACCTCAGAATGTGTTATAGTTACAGTAACCTCAAAATGTGTTATAGTTCCAGTAACCTCAGAATGTGTTATAGTTCCAGTAACCTCAGAATGTGTTATAGTTACAGTAACCTTGTTATAGTTCCAGTAACCTCAGAATGTGTTATAGTTACAGTAACCTCAGAATGTGTTATAGTTCCAGTAACCTCAGAATGTGTTATAGTTCCAGTAACCTCAGAATGTGTTATAGTTCCAGTAACCTCAGAATGTGTTATAGTTACAGTAACCTCAAAATGTGTTATAGTTCCAGTAACCTCAGAATGTTTATAGTTCCAGTAACCTCAGAATGTGTTATAGTTACAGTAACCTCAAAATGTGTTATAGTTCCAGTAACCTCAGAATGTGTTATAGTTCCAGTAACCTCAAATGTGTTATAGTTACAGTAACCTCAGTATAGTTCCAGTAACCTCAGAATGTGTTATAGTTACAGTAACCTCAGAATGTGTTATAGTTACAGTAACCTCAGAATGTGTTATAGTTACAGTAACCTCAAAATGTGTTATAGTTCCAGTAACCTCAGAATGTGTTATAGTTCCAGTGACCTCAGAATGTGTTATAGTTACAGTAACCTCAAAATGTGTTATAGTTCCAGTAACCTCAAATGTGTTATAGTTCCAGTAACCTCAGAATGTGTTATAGTTCCAGTAACCTCAGTGTGTTATAGTTCCAGTAACCTCAGAATGTGTTATAGTTCCAGTAACCTCAGAATGTGTTATAGTTCCAGTAACCTCAGCATGTGCTATAGTTCCAGTAACCTCAGAATGTGTTATATTACAGTAACCTCAGAATGTGTTATAGTTCCAGTAACCTCAGAATGTGTTATAGTTCCAGTAACCTCAGAATGTGTTATAGTTCCAGTAACCTCAGAATGTGTTATAGTTCCAGTAACCTCAGAATGTGTTATAGTTCCAGTGACCTCAGAATGTGTTATAGTTCCAGTAACCTCAAAATGTGTTATAGTTCCAGTAACCTCAGAATGTGTTATAGTTCCAGTAACCTCAGAATGTGTTATAGTTTGTGTTATAGTTCCAGTAACCTCAAAATGTGTTATAGTTCCAGTAACCTCAGAATGTGTTATAGTTCCAGTAACCTCAGAATGTGTTATAGTTCCAGTAACCTCAGAATGTAACCTCAGAATGTGTTATAGTTACAGTAACCTCAAAATGTGTTATAGTTCCAGTAACCTCAGAATGTGTTATAGTTCCAGTAACCTCAGAATGTGTTATAGTTCCAGTAACCTCAGAATGTGTTATAGTTAAGTAACCTCAAAATGTGTTATAGTTACAGTAACCTCAGAATGTGTTAAGTTACCCTCAAAATGTGTTATAGTTCCAGTAACCTCAGAATGTGTTATAGTTACAGTAACCTCAAAATGTGTTATAGTTCCAGTAACCTCAGAATGTGTTATAGTTCCAGTAACCTCAGAATGTGTTATAGTTGTTATAGTAACCTCAGAATGTGTTATAGTTCCAGTAACCTCAGAATGTGTTATAGTTACAGTAACCTCAAAATGTGTTATAGTTCCAGTAACCTCAGAATGTGTTATAGTTCCAGTAACCTCAGAATGTGTTATAGTTCCAGTAACCTCAGAATGTGTTATAGTTACAGTAACCTCAGAATGTGTTATAGTTCCAGTAACCTCAGAATGTGTTATAGTTACAGTAACCTCAAAATGTGTTATAGTTACAGTAACCTCAGAATGTGTTATAGTTACAGTAACCTCAAAATGTGTTATAGTTCCAGTAACCTCAGAATATGTTATAGTTCCAGTAACCTCAAAATGTGTTATAGTTACAGTAACCTCAGAATGTGTTATAGTTCCAGTAACCTCAGAATGTGTTATAGTTCCAGTAACCTCAGAATGTGTTATAGTTCAGTAACCTCAGAATGTGTTATAGTTACAGTAACCTCAAAATGTGTTATAGTTCCAGTAACCTCAGAATGTGTTATAGTTCAGTAACCTCAAAATGTATAGTTCCAGTAACCTCAGAATGTGTTATAGTTCCAGTAACCTCAGAATGTGTTATAGTTCCAGTAACCTCAGAATGTGTTATAGTTACAGTAACCTCAGAATGTGTTATAGTTCCAGTAACCTCAGAATGTGTTATAGTTCCAGTGACCTCAGAATGTGTTATAGATACAGTAACCTCAGAATGTGTTATAGTTCCAGTAATCTCAGAATGTGTTAAAGTTCCAGTAATCTCAGAATGTGTTATAGTTCCAGGAACCCCAGAATGTGTTACAGTTACAGTAACCTCAAAATGTGTTATAGTTCCAGTAACCTCAGAATGTGTTATAGTTCCAGTAACCTCAAAATGTGTTATAGTTACAGTAACCTCAAAATGTGTTATAGTTCCAGTAACCTCAGAATGTGTTATAGTTACAGTAACCTCAGAATGTGTTATAGTTACAGTAACCTCAGAATGTGTTATAGTTACAGTCAAAATGTGTTATAGTTCAGTAACCTCAGAATGTGTTATAGTTACAGTAACCTCAAAATGTGTTATAGTTCCAGTGACCTCAGAATGTTTTATAGTTACAGTAACCTCAAAATGTGTTATAGTTCCAGTAACCTCAGAATGTGTTATAGTTCCAGTAACCTCAGAATGTGTTATAGTTACAGTAACCTAAAAATGTGTTATAGTTACAGTAACCTCAGAATGTGTTCTAGTTCCAGTAACCTCAGAATGTGTTATAGTTCCAGTAACCTCAGAATGTGCTACAGTTCCAGTAACCTCAGAATGTGTTATAGTTCCAGTAACCTCAGAATGTGTTATAGTTCCAGTAACCTCAGAATGTCAGAATGTGTTATAGTTACAGTAACCTCAAAATGTGTTATAGTTCCAGTAACCTCAGAATGTTTATAGTTCCAGTAACCTCAAACTGTGTTATAGTTCCAGTAACCTCAAAATGTGTTATAGTTCCAGTAACCTCAGAATGTGTTATAGTTACAGTAACCTCAGAATGTGTTATAGATACAGTAACCTCAGAATGTGTTATAGTTCCAGTAACCTCAAAATGTGTTATAGTTCCAGTAACCTCAGAATGTGTTATAGTTCCAGTAACCTCAGAATGTGT
The DNA here is from genome assembly GCF_036934945.1 of Oncorhynchus masou masou. Lineage (NCBI taxonomy): Eukaryota > Metazoa > Chordata > Actinopteri > Salmoniformes > Salmonidae > Oncorhynchus > Oncorhynchus masou. The sequence goes on along the minus strand of NC_088241.1, from coordinate 22,356,760 downwards.
TATAGTTCCAGTAACCTCAGAATGTGTTATAGTTACAGTAACCTCAGAATGTGTTATAGTTCCAGTAACCTCAGAATGTGTTATAGTTCCAGTGACCTCAGAATGTGTTATAGTTACAGTAACCTCAGAATGTGTTATAGTTCAGTAACCTCAGAATGTGTTATAGTTCCAGTAACCTCAGAATGTGTTATAGTTCCAGTAACCTCAAAATGTGTTATAGTTCCAGTAACCTCAGAATGTGTTATAGTTCAGTAACCTCAGAATGTGTTATAGTTCCAGTAACCTCAGAATGTGTTATAGTTCCAGTAACCTCAAATGTGTTATAGTTACAGTAACCTCAAAATGTGTTATAGTTCCAGTAACCTCAGAATGTGTTATAGTTCCAGTAACCTCAGAATGTGTTATGTTACAGTTAAAGTTTATAGTTACAGTAACCTCAGAATGTGTTATAGTTACAGTAACCTCAAAATGTGTTATAGTTCCAGTAACCTCAGAATGTGTTATAGTTACAGTAACCTCAAAATGTAACCAGTAACCTCAAATGTGTTATAGTTCCAGTAACCTCAGAATGTGTTATAGTTCAGTAACCTCAAAATGTAACAGTAACCTCAGAATGTGTTATAGTTCCAGTAACCTCAAAATGTGTTATAGTTCCAGTAACCTCAAAATGTGTTATAGTTCCAGTAACCTCAGAATGTGTTATAGTTACAGTAACCTCAGAATGTGTTATAGTTACAGTAACCTCAGAATGTGTTATAGTTACAGTAACCTCAAAATGTGTTATAGTTCCAGTAACCTCAGAATGTGTTATAGTTACAGTAACCTCAAAATGTGTTATAGTTCCAGTAACCTCAGAATGTGTTATAGTTACAGTAACCTCAGTAACCAGTAACCTCAGAATGTGTTATAGTTCCAGTAACCTCAGAATGTGTTATAGTTCCAGTAACCTCAAAATGTGTTATAGTTCCAGTAACCTCAGAATGTGTTATAGTTATAACCTCAGAATGTGTTATAGTTCCAGTAACCTCAGAATGTGTTATAGTTCCAGTAACCTCAGAATGTGTTATAGTTACAGTAACCTCAGAATGTGTTATAGTTCCAGTAACCTCAGAATGTGTTATAGTTACAGTAACCTCAAATGTGTTATAGTTCCAGTAACCTCAGAATGTGTTATAGTTCCAGTAACCTCAGAATGTGTTATAGTTCCAGTAACCTCAGAATGTGTTATAGTTCCAGTAACCTCAGAATGTGTTATAGTTACAGTAACCTCAGAATGTGTTATAGTTACAGTAACCTCAGAATGTGTTATAGTTCCAGTAACCTCAAAATGTGTTATAGTTCCAGTAACCTCAGAATGTGTTATAGTTCCAGTAACCTCAGAATGTGTTATAGTTCCAGTAACCTCAGAATGTGTTATAGTTCCAGTAACCATGTTATAGTTACAGTAACCTCAAAATGTGTTATAGTTCCAGTAACCTCAGAATGTGTTATAGTTCCAGTAATCTCAGAATGTGTTATAGTTCCAGTAACCTCAGAATGTGTTACAGTTACAGTAACCTCAAAATGTGTTATAGTTACAGTAACCTCAGAATGTGTTATAGTTACAGTAACCTCAAATGTGTTATAGTTCCAGTGACCTCAGTAACCTCAAAATGTGTTATAGTTCCAGTAACCTCAGAATGTGTTATAGTTCCAGTAACCTCAAAATGTGTTATAGTTACAGTAACCTCAGAATGTGTTATAGTTCCAGTAATCTCAGAATGTGTTATAGTTCCAGTAGAATGTGTTACCCTCAAATGTGTTATAGTTACAGTAACCTCAGAATGTGTTATAGTTACAGTAACCTCAAAATGTGTTATAGTTCCAGTGACCTCAGAATGTGTTATAGTTACAGTAACCTCAAAATGTGTTATAGTTCCAGTAACCTCAGAATGTAACCTCAGTTATAGTTCCAGTAACCTCAAAATGTGTTATAGTTACAGTAACCTCAGAATGTGTTATAGTTCCAGTAACCTCAGAATGTGTTATAGTTCCAGTAACCTCAGAATGTGTTATAGTTACAGTAACCTCAGAATGTGTTATAGTTCAGTAACCTCAGAATGTGTTATAGTTCCAGTAACCTCAGAATGTGTTATAGTTCCAGTAACCTCAGAATGTGTTATAGTTACAGTAACCTCAAAATGTGTTATAGTTCCAGTAACCTCAGAATGTGTTATAGTTCCAGTAACCTCAAATGTGTTATAGTTACAGTAACCTCAAAATGTGTTATAGTTCCAGTAACCTCAGAATGTGTTATAGTTACAGTAACCTCAGAATGTGTTATAGTTACAGTAACCTCAGAATGTGTTATAGTTACAGAAACCTCAAAATGTGTTATAGTTCCAGTAACCTCAGAATGTGTTATAGTTACAGTAACCTCAAAATGTGTTATAGTTCCAGTGACCTCAGAATGTTTTATAGTTACAGTAACCTCAAAATGTGTTATAGTTCCAGTAACCTCAGAATGTGTTATAGTTCCAGTAACCTCAGAATGTGTTATAGTTCCAGTAACCTCAAAATGTTATAGTTACAGTAACTTCAGAATGTGTTATAGTTCCAGTAACCTCAGAATGTGTTATAGTTCCAGTAACCTCAGAATGTGTTATAGTTCAGTAACCTCAGAATGTGTTATAGTTACAGTAACTTCAGAATGTGTTATAGTTCCAGTAACCTCAGAATGTGTTATAGTTCCAGTAACCTCAGAATGTGTTATAGTTACAGTAACCTCAGAATGTGTTATAGTTCCAGTAACCTCAGAATGTGTTATAGTTCCAGTAACCTCAGAATGTGTTATAGTTCCAGTAACCTCAAATGTGTTATAGTTCCAGTAACCTCAGAATGTGTTATAGTTACAGTAACCTCAGAATGTGTTATAGTTACAGTAACCTCAGAATGTGTTATAGTTCCAGTAACCTCAGTGTTAATTCCAGTAACCTCAGTGTGTTATAGTTCCAGTAACCTCAGAATGTGTTATAGTTCCAGTAACCTCAGAATGTGTTATAGTTCCAGTAACCTCAGAATGTGTTATAGTTCCAGTAACCTCAGAATGTGTTATAGTTACCAGTAACCCTCAGAATGTGTTATAGTTCCAGTAACCTCAGAATGTGTTATAGTTCCAGTAACCTCAAATGTGTTATAGTTCCAGTAACCTCAGAATGTGTTATAGTTCCAGTAACCTCAGAATGTGTTATAGTTCCAGTAACCTCAGAATGTGTTATAGTTCCAGTGACCTCAGAATGTGTTATAGTTACAGTAACCTCAAAATGTGTTAAAGTTCCAGTAACCTCAGAATGTGTTGTAGTTCCAGTAACCTCAGAATGTGTTATAGTTCCAGTAACCTCAGAATGTGTTATAGTTCCAGTAACCTCAAATGTGTTATAGTTCCAGTAACCTCAGAATGTGTTATAGTTACAGTAACCTCAGAATGTGTTATAGTTCCAGTAACCTCAGAATGTGTTATAGTTCCAGTAACCTCAGAATGTGTTATAGTTCCAGTAACCTCAGAATGTGTTATAGTTCCAGTAACCTCAGAATGTGTTATAGTTCCAAACCTGTGTTATAGTTCCAGTAACCTCCAGAATGTGTTATAGTTACAGTAACCTCAAAATGTGTTATAGTTCAGTAACCTCAGAATGTGTTATAGTTCCAGTAACCTCAGAATGTGTTATAGTTCCAGTAACCTCAGAATGTGTTACAGTTACAGTAACCTCAAAATGTGTTATAGTTACAGTAACCTCAGAATGTGTTATAGTTACAGTAACCTCAAAATGTGTTATAGTTACAGTGACCTCAGAATGTGTTATAGTTACAGTAACAGTAACCTTCAGTAACCTCAGAATGTGTTATAGTTCCAGTAACCTCAGAATGTGTTATAGTTACAGTAACCTCAAAATGTGTTATAGTTCAGTAACCTCAGAATGTGTTATAGTTCCAGTAACCTCAAAATGTGTTATAGTTACAGTAACCTCAGAATGTGTTATAGTTACAGTAACCTCAAAATGTGTTATAGTTCCAGTAACCTCAGAATGTGTTATAGTTACAGTAACCTCAAAATGTGTTATAGTTCCAGTAACCTCAGAATGTGTTATAGTTCCAGTAACCTCAAAATGTGTTATAGTTAAAGTAACCTCAAAATGTGTTATAGTTCCAGTAACCTCAAAATGTGTTAAAGTTCCAGTAACCTCAGAATGTGTTGTAGTTCCAGTAACCTCAGAATGTGTTATAGTTCCAGTAACCTCAAAATGTGTTATAGTTCCAGTAACCTCAGAATGTGTTATAGTTCCAGTAACCTCAGAATGTGTTATAGTTCCAGTAACCTCAGAATGTGTTATAGTTCCAGTAACCTCAGAATGCGTTATAGTTACCTCAGAATGTGTTATAGTTCCAGTAACCTCAGAATGTGTTATAGTTCCAGTAACCTCAGAATGTGTTATAGTTACAGTAACCTCAAAATGTGTTATAGTTCCAGTAACCTCAGAATGTGTTATAGTTCCAGTAACCTCAGAATGTGTTATAGTTACAGTAACCTCAGAATGTGTTATAGTTCCAGTAACCTCAGAATGTGTTATAGTTCCAGTAACCTCAGAATGTGTTATAGTTCCAGTAACCTCAAAATGTGTTATAGTTCCAGTAACCTCAGAATGTGTTATAGTTCCAGTAACCTCAGAATGTGTTATAGTTCCAGTAACCTCAGAATGTGTTATAGTTCCAGTAACCTCAAATGTGTTATAGTTACAGTAACCTCAAAATGTGTTATAGTTCCAGTAACCTCAGTTGTTATAGTTCCAGTAACCTCAGAATGTGTTATAGTTCCAGTAACCTCAGAATGTGTTATAGTTACAGTAACCTCAAAATGTGTTATAGTTACAGTAACCTCAGAATGTGTTATAGTTACAGTAACCTCAAAATGTGTTATAGTTCCAGTGACCTGTTATAGTTACAGTAATGTGTTATAGTTCCAGTAACCTCAAAATGTGTTATAGTTCCAGTAACCTCAGAATGTGTTATAGTTCCAGTAACCTCAGAATGTGTTAACCTCAGTTATAGTTCCAGTAACCTCCAAATGTGTTATAGTTACAGTAACCTCAAAATGTGTTATAGTTCCAGTAACCTCAGAATGTGTTATAGTTCCAGTAATCTCAGAATGTGTTATAGTTCCAGGAACCCCAGAATCAGTTAAGTAACCTGTGTTATAGTTCCAGTAACCTCAGAATGTGTTATAGTTACAGTAACCTCAAAATGTGTTATAGTTACAGTAACCTCAGAATGTGTTATAGTTACAGTAACCTCAGAATGTGTTATAGTTCAGTAACCTCAAAATGTGTTATAGTTCCAGTAACCTCAGAATGTGTTATAGTTCCAGTAACCTCAGAATGTGTTATAGTTCCAGTAACCTCAGAATGTGTTATAGTTACAGTAACCTCAGAATGTGTTCAGAATAGTTACAGTAACCTCAAAATGTGTTATAGTTCCAGTGACCTCAGAATGTGTTATAGTTACAGTAACCTCAAAATGTGTTATAGTTCCAGTAACCTCAAAATGTGTTATAGTTCAGTAACCTCAGAATGTGTTATAGTAGTTACAGTAACCTCAGAATGTGTTATAGTTCCAGTAACCTCAGAATGTGTTATAGTTCCAGTAACCTCAGAATGTGTTATAGTTCCAGTAACCTCAGAATGTGTTATAGATACAGTAACCTCAGAATGTGTTATAGTTCCAGTAACCTCAAAATGTGTTATAGTTCCAGTAACCTCAGAATGTGTTATAGTTCCAGTAACCTCAAAATGTGTTATAGTTACAGTAACCTCAAAATGTGTTATAGTTCCAGTAACCTCAGAATGTGTTATAGTTCCAGTAACCTCAAAATGTGTTATAGTTACAGTAACCTCAAAATGTGTTATAGTTCCAGTAACCTCAGAATGTGTTATAGTTACAGTAACCTCAGAATGTGTTATAGTTACAGTAACCTCAGAATGTGTTATAGTTACAGTAACCTCAAAATGTGTTATAGTTCCAGTAACCTCAGAATGTGTTATAGTTACAGTAACCTCAAAATGTGTTATAGTTCCAGTAACCTCAGAATGTTTATAGTTACAGTAACCTCAAAATGTGTTAAAGTTCCAGTTCCAGTAACCTCAGAATGTGTTATAGTTCCAGTAACCTCAAAATGTGTTACAGTAACTTCAGTTCCAGTAACCTCAGAATGTGTTATAGTTCCAGTAACCTCAGAATGTGTTATAGTTCCAGTAACCTCAGAATGTGTTATAGTTCCAGTAACCTCAGAATGTGTTATAGTTCCAGTAACCTCAGAATGTGTTATAGTTCCAGTAACCTCAGAATGTGTTATAGTTCCAGTAACCTCAGAATGTGTTATAGTTCCAGTAACCTCAGAATGTGTTATAGTTCAGTAACCTCAAAATGTGTTATAGTTCCAGTAACCTGTGTTATAGTTACAGTAACCTCAGAATGTGTTATAGTTCCAGTAACCTCAGAATGTGTTATAGTTCCAGTAACCTCAAAATGTGTTATAGTTCCAGTAACCTCAGAATGTGTTATAGTTCCAGTAACCTCAGAATGTGTTATAGTTCCAGTAACCTCAGAATGTGTTATAGTTCCAGTAACCTCAGAATGTGTTATGTTCCAGTAACCTCAGAATTGTTTTAGTTCCAGTAACCTCAGAATGTGTTATAGTTCCAGTAACCTCAGAATGTGTTATAGTTCCAGTAACCTCAGAATGTGTTATAGTTCCAGTAACCTCAAATGTTTATAGTTCAGTAACCTCAGAATGTGTTTATAGTTCCAGTAACCTCAGAATGTGTTATAGTTCCAGTAACCTCAGAATGTGTTATAGTTACAGTAACCTCAGAATGTGTTATAGTTCCAGTAACCTCAGAATGTGTTATAGTTCCAGTAACCTCAAAATGTGTTATAGTTCCAGTCAGAATGTGTTATAGTTACAGTAACCTCAAAATGTGTTATAGTTCCAGTAACCTCAGAATGTGTTATAGTTCCAGTAACCTCATATAGTTCCAGTAACCTCAGAATGTGTTATAGTTCCAGTAACCTCAGAATGTGTTATAGTTCCAGTAACCTGTGTTATAGTTACAGTAACAAAATGTGTTATAGTTCCAGTAACCTCAGAATGTGTTATAGTTCCAGTAACCTCAGAATGTGTTATAGTTCCAGTAACCTCAGAATGTGTTACAGTTAAGTAACCTCAAAATGTGTTATAGTTACAGTAACCTCAGAATGTGTTATAGTTACAGTAACCTCAAAATGTGTTATAGTTACAGTAACCTCAGAATGTGTTATAGTTACAGTAACCTCAAATGTGTTATAGTTCCAGTAACCTCAGAATGTGTTATAGTTCCAGTAACCTCAGAATGTGTTATAGTTCCAGTAATCTCAGAATGTGTTATAGTTCCAGTAACAGAATGTGTTATAGTTACAGTAACCTCAGAATGTGTTATAGTTACAGTAACCTCAGAATGTGTTATAGTTACAGTAACCTCAGAATGTGTTATAGTTCCAGTAACCTCAGAATGTGTTATAGTTCCAGTAACCTCAAATGTGTTATAGTTCCAGTAACCTCAGAATGTGTTATAGTTCCAGTAACCTCAGAATGTGTTATAGTTCCAGTAACCTCAAAATGTGTTATAGTTCCAGTAACCTCAGAATGTGTTATAGTTCCAGTAACCTCAGAATGTGTTATAGTTCCAGTAACCTCAGAATGTGTTATAGTTCCAGTAACCTCAGAATGTTTATAGTTACAGTAACCTCAGAATGTGTTATAGTTCCAGTAACCTCAGAATGTGTTTTAGTTCCAGTAACCTCAGAATGTGTTATAGTTCCAGTAACCTCAGAATGTGTTATAGTTACAGTAACCTCAAAATGTGTTATAGTTCCAGTAACCTCAGAATGTGTTATAGTTCCAGTAACCTCAGTGTTATAGTTACAGTAACCTCAAAATGTGTTATAGTTCCAGTAACCTCAGAATGTGTTATAGTTACAGTAACCTCAGAATGTGTTATAGTTCCAGTAACCTCAGAATGTGTTATAGTTACAGTAACCTCAAAATGTGTTGTAGTTCCAGTAACCTCAGAATGTGTTATAGTTACAGTAACCTCAAAATGTGTTATAGTTCCAGTGACCTCAGAATGTGTTATAGTTACAGTAACCTCAAAATGTGTTATAGTTCCAGTAACCTCAGAATGTGTTGTAGTTCCAGTAACCTCAGAATGTGTTATAGTTCCAGTAACCTCAAAATGTGTTATAGTTACAGTAACTTCAGAATGTGTTATAGTTCCAGTAACCTCAGAATGTGTTATAGTTCCAGTGACCTCAGAATGTGTTATAGTTCCAGTAACCTCAGAATGCGTTATAGTTACAGTAACTTCAGAATGTGTTATAGTTCCAGTAACCTCAGAATGTGTTTTAGTTCCAGTAACCTCAGAATGTGTTATAGTTACAGTAACCTCAGAATGTGTTATAGTTCCAGTAACCTCAGAATGTGTTATAGTTCCAGTGACCTCAGAATGTGTTATAGTTCCAGTAACCTCAAACTGTGTTATAGTTCCAGTAACCTCAGAATGTGTTATAGTTACAGTAACCTCAGAATGTGTTATAGATACAGTAACCTCAGAATGTGTTATAGTTCCAGTAACCTCAAAATGTTCCAGTTATAGTTCCAGTAACCTCAGAATGTGTTATAGTTCCAGTAACCTCAGAATGTGTTATAGTTACAGTAACCTCAGAATGTGTTAGTTCCAGTAACCTCAGAATGTGTTATAGTTCCAGTAACCTCAGAATGTGTTATAGTGTTATAGTTCCAGTAACCTCAGAATGTGTTATAGTTCCAGTAACCTCAGAATGTGTTATAGTTCCAGTAACCTCAAAATGTGTTATAGTTCCAGTAACCTCAGAATGTGTTATAGTTACAGTAACCTCAGAATGTGTTATAGTTCCAGTAACCTCAGAATGTGTTATAGTTCCAGTAACCTCAAAATGTGTTATAGTTCAGAATGTGTTATAGTTCCAGTAACCTCAGAATGTGTTATAGTTCCAGTAACCTCAGAATTTGTTATAGTTCCAGTAACCTCAAAATAGTTACAGTGTTTATAGTTCCAGTAACCTCAGAATGTGTTATAGTTCCAGTAACTCAGAATGTGTTATAGTTCCAGTAACCTCAGAATGTGTTATAGTTACAGTAACCTCAAATGTGTTATAGTTACAGTAACCTCAGAATGTGTTATAGTTACAGTAACCTCAAAATGTGTTATAGTTCCAGTGACCTCAGAATGTGTTATAGTTACAGTAACCTCAAAATGTGTTATAGTTCCAGTAACCTCAGAATGTGTTATAGTTCCAGTAACCTCAGAATGTGTTATAGTTCCAGTAACCTCAGAATGTGTTATAGTTCCAGTAACCTCAGAATGTGTTATAGTTCCAGTAACCTCAAATGTGTTATAGTTACAGTAACCTCAAAATGTGTTATAGTTCCAGTAACCTCAGAATGTGTTATAGTTCCAGTAATCTCAGAATGTGTTATATAGTTCCAGTAACCTCAAAATGTGTTATAGTTACAGTAACCTCAGAATGTGTTATAGTTACAGTAACCTCAAAATGTGTTATAGTTACAGTGACCTCAGAATGTGTTATAGTTACAGTAACCTCAAATGTGTTATAGTTCCAGTAACCTCAGAATGTGTTATAGTTCCAGTAACCTCAAAATGTGTTATAGTTCAGTAACCTCAGAATGTGTTATAGTTCCAGTAATCTCAGAATGTGTTATAGTTCCAGGAACCTCAGAATGTGTTACAGTTACAGTAACCTCAAGATGTGTTATAGTTACAGTAACCTCAGAATGTGTTATAGTTACAGTAACCTCAAAATGTGTTATAGTTCCAGTGACCTCAGAATGTGTTATAGTTACAGTAACCTCAAAATGTGTTATAGTTCCAGTAACCTCAAAATGTGTTATAGTTCCAGTAACCTCAGAATGTGTTATAGTTCCAGTAACCTCAGAATGTGTTATAGTTACAGTAACCTCAAAATGTGTTATAGTTCCAGTAACCTCAGAATGTGTTATAGTTCCAGTAACCTCAGAATGTGTTATAGTTCCAGTAACCTCAGAATGCGTTATAGTTACAGTAACTTCAGAATGTGTTATAGTTCCAGTAACCTCAGAATGTGTTTTAGTTCCAGTAACCTCAGAATGTGTTATAGTTACAGTAACCTCAAAATGTGTTATAGTTCCAGTAACCTCAGAATGTGTTATAGTTCCAGTAACCTCAAATGTGTTATAGTTACAGTAACCTCAAATGTGTTATAGTTCCAGTAACCTCAGAATGTGTTATAGTTACAGTAACCTCAGAATGTGTTATAGTTACAGTAACCTCAGAATGTGTTATAGTTACAGTAACCTCAAAATGTGTTATAGTTCCAGTAACCTCAGAATGTGTTATAGTTACAGTAACCTCAAAATGTGTTATAGTTCCAGTAACCTCAGAATGTGTTATAGTTACAGTAACCTGTGTTAAAGTTCCAGTAACCTCAGAATGTGTTGTAGTTCCAGTAACCTCAGAATGTGTTATAGTTCCAGTAACCTCAAAATGTTAAAGTTACAGTAACTTCAGAATGTGTTATAGTTCCAGTAACCTCAGAATGTGTTATAGTTCCAGTGACCTCAGAATGTGTTATAGTTCCAGTAACCTCAAAATGTGTTATAGTTCCAGTAACCTCAGAATGTGTTATAGTTCCAGTAACCTCAGAATGTGTTATAGTTCCAGTAACCTCAGAATGTGTTATAGTTACAGTAACTTCAGAATGTGTTATAGTTCCAGTAACCTCAAAATGTGTTATAGTTCCAGTAACCTCAGAATGTGTTATAGTTCCAGTAACTCAGAATGTGTTAAAGTTCCAGGAACCCCAGAATGTTATAGTTAGTTCCAGTAACCTCAAAATGTGTTATAGTTACAGTAACCTCAGAATGTGTTAAGTTCCAGTAACCTCAGAATGTGTTATAGTTCCAGTAACCTCAGAATGTGTTATAGTTCCAGTAACCTCAGAATGTGTTATAGTTACAGTAACTTCAGAATGTGTTATAGTTCCCGTAACCTCAGAATGTGTTATAGTTCCAGTAACCTCAGAATGTGTTATAGTTCCAGTAACCTCAAAATGTGTTATAGTTACAGTAACCTCAAAATGTGTTATAGTTCCAGTAACCTCAGAATGTGTTATAGTTCCAGTAACCTCAAAATGTGTTATAGTTACAGTAACCTCAAAATGTGTTATAGTTCCAGTAACCTCAGAATGTGTTATAGTTACAGTAACCTCAGAATGTGTTATAGTTACAGTAACCTCAGAATGTGTTATAGTTACAGAAACCTCAAAATGTGTTATAGTTCCAGTAACCTCAGAATGTGTTATAGTTACAGTAACCTCAAAATGTGTTATAGTTCCAGTGACCTCAGAATGTTTTATAGTTACAGTAACCTCAAAATGTGTTAAAGTTCCAGTAACCTCAGAATGTGTTGTAGTTCCAGTAACCTCAGAATGTGTTATAGTTCCAGTAACCTCAAAATGTGTTATAGTTACAGTAACCTCAGAATGTGTTATAGTTCCAGTAACCTCAGAATGTGTTATAGTTCCAGTAACCTCAGAATGTGTTATAGTTCCAGTAACCTCAGAATGCGTTATAGTTACAGTAACTTCAGAATGTGTTATAGTTCCAGTAACCTCAGAATGTGTTTTAGTTCCAGTAACCTCAGAATGTGTTATAGTTCCAGTAACCTCAGAATGTGTTATAGTTCCAGTAACCTCAGAATGTGTTATAGTTACAGTAACCTCAGAATGTGTTATAGTTACAGTAGCCTCAAAATGTGTTATAGTTCCAGTGACCTCAGAATATGTTATAGTTCCAGTAACCTCAAATGTGTTATAGTTCCAGTAACCTCAGAATGTTTTATAGTTACAGTAACCTCAAAATGTGTTAAAGTTCCAGTAACCTCAGAATGTGTTATAGTTCCAGTAACCTCAGAATGTGTTATAGTTCCAGTAACCTCAAAATGTGTTATAGTTCCAGTAACCTCAGAATGTGTTATAGTTCCAGTAACCTCAGAATGTGTTATAGTTCCAGTAACCTCAGAATGTGTTATAGTTCCAGTAACCTCAGAATGCGTTATAGTTACAGTAACTTCAGAATGTGTTATAGTTCCAGTAACCTCAGAATGTGTTTTAGTTCCAGTAACCTCAGAATGTGTTATAGTTACAGTAACCTCAGAATGTGTTATAGTTCCAGTAACCTCAGAATGTGTTATAGTTCCAGTAACCTCAGAATGTGTTATAGTTCCAGTAACCTCAAACTGTGTTATAGTTCCAGTAACCTCAGAATGTGTTATAGTTCCAGTAACCTCAGAATGTGTTATAGATACAGTAACCTCAGAATGTAACCTCAGAATGTGTTATAGTTCCAGTAACCTCAGAATGTGTTATAGTTCCAGTAACCTCAGAATGTGTTATAGTTCCAGTAACCTCAGAATGTGTTATAGTTACAGTAACTTCAGAATGTGTTATAGTTCCAGTAACCTCAGAATGTGTTATAGTTCCAGTAACCTCAGAATGTGTTATAGTTACAGTAACCTCAGAATGTGTTATAGTTCCAGTAACCTCAGAATGTGTTATAGTTCCAGTAACCTCAGAATGTGTTATAGTTCCAGTAACCTCAAACTGTGTTATAGTTCCAGTAACCTCAGAATGTGTTATAGTTACAGTAACCTCAGAATGTGTTATAGATACAGTAACCTCAGAATGTGTTATAGTTCCAGTAACCTCAAAATGTGTTATAGTTCCAGTAACCTCAGAATGTGTTATGTAACCTCAGTTAACCTCAAAATGTGTTATAGTTCCAGTAACCTCAGAATGTGTTATAGTTCCAGTAACCTCAGAATGTGTTATAGTTCCAGTAACCTCAGAATTTGTTATAGTTCCAGTAACCTCCAAATGTGTTATAGTTACAGTAACCTCAAAATGTGTTATAGTTCCAGTAACCTCAGAATGTGTTATAGTTCCAGTAATCTCAGAATGTGTTAAAGTTCCAGTAACCCCAGAATGTGTTACAGTTACAGTAACCTCAAAATGTGTTATAGTTACAGTAACCTCAGAATGTGTTATAGTTACAGTAACCTCAAAATGTGTTATAGTTCCAGTGACCTCAGAATGTGTTATAGTTACAGAATGTGTTATAGTTCCAGTAACCTCAAAATGTGTTATAGTTCCAGTAACCTCAGAATGTGTTATAGTTCCAGTAACCTCAGAATGTGTTATAGTTCCAGTAACCTCAGAATTTGTTATAGTTCCAGTAACCTCCAAATGTGTTATAGTTACAGTAACCTCAAAATGTGTTATAGTTCCAGTAACCTCAGAATGTGTTATAGTTCCAGTAATCTCAGAATGTGTTATAGTTCCAGGAACCCCAGAATGTGTTACAGTTACAGTAACCTCAAAATGTGTTATAGTTACAGTAACCTCAGAATGTGTTATAGTTACAGTAACCTCAAAATGTGTTATAGTTACAGTGACCTCAGAATGTGTTATAGTTACAGTAACCTCAAAATGTGTTATAGTTCCAGTAACCTCAGAATGTGTTATAGTTCCAGTAACCTCAAAATGTGTTATAGTTACAGTAACCTCAGAATGTGTTATAGTTCCAATAATCTCAGAATGTGTTATAGTTCCAGGAACCTCAGAATGTGTTACAGTTACAGTAACCTCAAGATGTGTTATAGTTACAGTAACCTCAGAATGTGTTATAGTTACAGTAACCTCAAAATGTGTTATAGTTCCAGTGACCTCAGAATGTGTTATAGTTACAGTAACCTCAAAATGTGTTATAGTTCCAGTAACCTCAAAATGTGTTGTAGTTCCAGTAACCTCAGAATGTGTTATAGTTCCAGTAACCTCAAAATGTGTCATAGTTACAGTAACCTCAGAATGTGTTATAGTTCCAGTAACCTCAGAATGTGTTATAGTTCCAGTAACCTCAGAATGTGTTATAGTTCCAGTAACCTCAGAATGTGTTATAGTTACAGTAACTTCAGAATGTGTTATAGTTCCCGTAACCTCAGAATGTGTTTTAGTTCCAGTAACCTCAGAATGTGTTATAGTTCCAGTAACCTCAAAATGTGTTATAGTTACAGTAACCTCAAAATGTGTTATAGTTCCAGTAACCTCAGAATGTGTTATAGTTCCAGTAACCTCAAAATGTGTTATAGTTACAGTAACCTCAAAATGTGTTATAGTTCCAGTAACCTCAGAATGTGTTATAGTTACAGTAACCTCAGAATGTGTTATAGTTACAGTAACCTCAGAATGTGTTATAGTTACAGTAACCTCAAAATGTGTTATAGTTCCAGTAACCTCAGAATGTGTTTTAGTTACAGTAACCTCAAAATGTGTTATAGTTCCAGTGACCTCAGAATGTTTTATAGTTATAACCTCAAAATGTTTAAAGTTCCAGTAACCTCAGAATGTGTTATAGTTCCAGTAACCTCAGAATGTGTTATAGTTCCAGTAACCTCAAAATGTGTTATAGTTACAGTAACTTCAGAATGTGTTATAGTTCCAGTAACCTCAGAATGTGTTATAGTTCCAGTGACCTCAGAATGTGTTATAGTTCCAGTAACCTCAAAATGTGTTATAGTTCCAGTAACCTCAGAATGTGTTATAGTTCCAGTAACCTCAGAATGTGTTATAGTTCCAGTAACCTCAGAATGTGTTATAGTTACAGTAACCTCAGAATGTGTTATGTGTTATGTGTTAGTTCCAGTAACCTCAGAATGTGTTATAGTTCCAGTAACCTCAGAATGTGTTAAAGTTCCAGGAACCCCAGAATGAGTTACAGTTACAGTAACCTCAGAATGTGTTATAGTTCCAGTAACCTCAAAATGTGTTATAGTTACAGTAACCTCAGAATGTGTTATAGTTCCAGTAACCTCAGAATAGTTCCAGTAACCTCAGAATGTGTTATAGTTCCAGTAACCTCAGAATGTGTTATAGTTACAGTAACCTCAGAATGTGTTATAGTTCCAGTAACCTCAGAATGTGTTATAGTTCCAGTAACCTCAGAATGTGTTATAGTTCCAGTAACCTCAAAATGTGTTATAGTTACAGAAACCTCAAAATGTGTTATAGTTCCAGTAACCTCAGAATGTGTTATAGTTCCAGTAACCTCAAAATGTGTTATAGTTACAGTAACCTCAAAATGTGTTATAGTTCCAGTAACCTCAGAATGTGTTATAGTTACAGTAACCTCAGAATGTGTTATAGTTACAGTAACCTCAGAATGTGTTATAGTTACAGAAACCTCAAAATGTGTTATAGTTCCAGTAACCTCAGAATGTGTTATAGTTACAGTAACCTCAAAATGTGTTATAGTTCCAGTGACCTCAGAATGTTTTATAGTTACAGTAACCTCAAAATGTGTTAAAGTTCCAGTAACCTCAGAATGTGTTGTAGTTCCAGTAACCTCAGAATGTGTTATAGTTCCAGTAACCTCAAAATGCGTTATAGTTACAGTAACTTCAGAATGTGTTATAGTTCCAGTAACCTCAGAATGTGTTATAGTTCCAGTGACCTCAGAATGTGTTATAGTTCCAGTAACCTCAGAATGCGTTATAGTTACAGTAACTTCAGAATGTGTTATAGTTCCAGTAACCTCAGAATGTGTTTTAGTTCCAGTAACCTCAGAATGTGTTATAGTTCCAGTAACCTCAGAATGTGTTATAGTTCCAGTAACCTCAGAATGTGTTATAGTTACAGTAACCTCAGAATGTGTTATAGTTACAGAAACCTCAAAATGTGTTATAGTTCCAGTAACCTCAGAATGTGTTATAGTTACAGTAACCTCAAAATGTGTTATAGTTCCAGTGACCTCAGAATGTTTTATAGTTACAGTAACCTCAAAATGTGTTAAAGTTCCAGTAACCTCAGAATGTGTTATAGTTCCAGTAACCTCAGAATGTGTTATAGTTCCAGTAACCTAAAATGCGTTATAGTTACAGTAACCTCAGAATGTGTTATAGTTCCAGTAACCTCAGAATGTGTTATAGTTCCAGTAACCTCAGAATGTGTTATAGTTCCAGTAACCTCAGAATGCGTTATAGTTACAGTAACTTCAGAATGTGTTATAGTTCCAGTAACCTCAGAATGTGTTTTAGTTCCAGTAACCTCAGAATGTGTTATAGTTACAGTAACCTCAGAATGTGTTATAGTTCCAGTAACCTCAGAATGTGTTATAGTTCCCTCAGAATGTGTTATAGTTCCAGTAACCTCAAACTGTGTTATAGTTCCAGTAACCTCAGAATGTGTTATAGTTACAGTAACCTCAGAATGTGTTATAGTTTATAGTTCCAGTAACCTCAAAATGTGTTATAGTTCCAGTAACCTCAGAATGTGTTATAGTTCCAGTAACCTCAGAATGTGTTATAGTTCCAGTAACCTCAGAATGCGTTATAGTTACAGTAACTTCAGAATGTGTTATAGTTCCAGTAACCTCAGAATGTGTTTTAGTTCCAGTAACCTCAGAATGTGTTATAGTTACAGTAACCTCAGAATGTGTTATAGTTCCAGTAACCTCAGAATGTGTTATAGTTCCAGTGACCTCAGAATGTGTTATAGTTCCAGTAACCTCAAACTGTGTTATAGTTCCAGTAACCTCAGAATGTGTTATAGTTACAGTAACCTCAGAATGTGTTATAGATACAGTAACCTCAGAATGTGTTATAGTTCCAGTAACCTCAAAATGTGTTATAGTTCCAGTAACCTCAGAATGTGTTATAGTTCCAGTAACCTCAGAATGTGTTATAGTTCCAGTAACCTCAGAATTTGTTATAGTTCCAGTAACCTCCAAATGTGTTATAGTTACAGTAACCTCAAAATGTGTTATAGTTCCAGTAACCTCAGAATGTGTTATAGTTCCAGTAACCTCAGAATGTGTTATAGTTCCAGTAACCCCAGAATGTGTTACAGTTACAGTAACCTCAAAATGTGTTATAGTTACAGTAACCTCAGAATGTGTTATAGTTACCAGTAACCTCAGAATGTGTTATAGTTACAGTAACCTCAAAATGTGTTATAGTTCCAGTAACCTCAAAATGTGTTATAGTTCCAGTAACCTCAGAATGTGTTATAGTTCCAGTAACCTCAGAATGTGTTATAGTTCCAGTAACCTCAGAATTTGTTATAGTTCCAGTAACCTCCAAATGTGTTATAACAGTAACCTCAAAATGTGTTATAGTTCCAGTAACCTCAGAATGTGTTATAGTTCCAGTAATCTCAGAATGTGTTATAGTTCCAGTAACCCCAGAATGTGTTACAGTTACAGTAACCTCAAAATGTGTTATAGTTACAGTAACCTCAGAATGTGTTATAGTTACAGTAACCTCAAAATGTGTTATAGTTACAGTGACCTCAGAATGTGTTATAGTTACAGTAACCTCAAAATGTGTTATAGTTCCAGTAACCTCAGAATGTGTTATAGTTCCAGTAACCTCAAAATGTGTTATAGTTACAGTAACCTCAGAATGTGTTATAGTTCCAATAATCTCAGAATGTGTTATAGTTCCAGGAACCTCAGAATGTGTTACAGTTACAGTAACCTCAAGATGTGTTATAGTTACAGTAACCTCAGAATGTGTTATAGTTACAGTAACCTCAAAATGTGTTATAGTTCCAGTGACCTCAGAATGTGTTATAGTTACAGTAACCTCAAAATGTGTTATAGTTCCAGTAACCTCAAAATGTGTTATAGTTCCAGTAACCTCAAAATGTGTTATAGTTACAGTAACCTCAGAATGTGTTATAGTTACAGTAACCTCAAAATGTGTTATAGTTACAGTGACCTCAGAATGTGTTATAGTTACAGTAACCTCAAAATGTGTTATAGTTCCAGTAACCTCAGAATGTGTTATAGTTCCAGTAACCTCAAAATGTGTTATAGTTACAGTAACCTCAGAATGTGTTATAGTTCCAGAATGTGTTATAGTTCCAGGAACCAGAATGTGTTACAGTTACAGTAACCTCAAGATGTGTTATAGTTACAGTAACCTCAGAATGTGTTATAGTTACAGTAACCTCAAAATGTGTTATAGTTCCAGTGACCTCAGAATGTGTTATAGTTACAGTAACCTCAAAATGTGTTATAGTTCCAGTAACCTCAAAATGTGTTGTAGTTCCAGTAACCTCAGAATGTGTTATAGTTCCAGTAACCTCAAAATGTGTCATAGTTACAGTAACCTCAGAATGTGTTATAGTTCCAGTAACCTCAGAAGGTGTTATAGTTCCAGTAACCTCAGAATGTGTTATAGTTCCAGTAACCTCAGAATGTGTTATAGTTACAGTAACTTCAGAATGTGTTATAGTTCCCGTAACCTCAGAATGTGTTTTAGTTCCAGTAACCTCAGAATGTGTTATAGTTCCAGTAACCTCAAAATGTGTTATAGTTACAGTAACCTCAAAATGTGTTATAGTTCCAGTAACCTCAGAATGTGTTATAGTTCCAGTAACCTCAAAATGTGTTATAGTTACAGTAACCTCAAAATGTGTTATAGTTCCAGTAACCTCAGAATGTGTTATAGTTACAGTAACCTCAGAATGTGTTATAGTTACAGTAACCTCAGAATGTGTTATAGTTACAGAAACCTCAAAATGTGTTATAGTTCCAGTAACCTCAGAATGTGTTATAGTTACAGTAACCTCAAAATGTGTTATAGTTCCAGTGACCTCAGAATGTTTTATAGTTACAGTAACCTCAAAATGTGTTAAAGTTCCAGTAACCTCAGAATGTGTTGTAGTTCCAGTAACCTCAGAATGTGTTATAGTTCCAGTAACCTCAAAATGCGTTATAGTTACAGTAACTTCAGAATGTGTTATAGTTCCAGTAACCTCAGAATGTGTTATAGTTCCAGTAACCTCAGAATGTGTTATAGTTCCAGTAACCTCAAAATGTGTTATAGTTCCAGTAACCTCAGAATGTGTTATAGTTCCAGTAACCTCAGAATGTGTTATAGTTCCAGTAACCTCAGAATGTGTTATAGTTACAGTAACTTCAGAATGTGTTATAGTTCCAGTAACCTCAAAATGTGTTATAGTTCCAGTAACCTCAGAATGTGTTATAGTTCCAGTAATCTCAGAATGTGTTAAAGTTCCAGGAACCCCAGAATGAGTTACAGTTACAGTAACCTCAGAATGTGTTATAGTTCCAGTAACCTCAAAATGTGTCATAGTTACAGTAACCTCAGAATGTGTTATAGTTCCAGTAACCTCAGAAGGTGTTATAGTTCCAGTAACCTCAGAATGTGTTATAGTTCCAGTAACCTCAGAATGTGTTATAGTTACAGTAACTTCAGAATGTGTTATAGTTCCCGTAACCTCAGAATGTGTTTTAGTTCCAGTAACCTCAGAATGTGTTATAGTTCCAGTAACCTCAAAATGTGTTATAGTTACAGAAACCTCAAAATGTGTTATAGTTCCAGTAACCTCAGAATGTGTTATAGTTCCAGTAACCTCAAAATGTGTTATAGTTACAGTAACCTCAAAATGTGTTATAGTTCCAGTAACCTCAGAATGTGTTATAGTTACAGTAACCTCAGAATGTGTTATAGTTACAGTAACCTCAGAATGTGTTATAGTTACAGAAACCTCAAAATGTGTTATAGTTCCAGTAACCTCAGAATGTGTTATAGTTACAGTAACCTCAAAATGTGTTATAGTTCCAGTGACCTCAGAATGTTTTATAGTTACAGTAACCTCAAAATGTGTTAAAGTTCCAGTAACCTCAGAATGTGTTGTAGTTCCAGTAACCTCAGAATGTGTTATAGTTCCAGTAACCTCAAAATGTGTTATAGTTACAGTAACCTCAGAATGTGTTATAGTTCCAGTAACCTCAGAATGTGTTATAGTTCCAGTAACCTCAGAATGTGTTATAGTTCCAGTAACCTCAGAATGCGTTATAGTTACAGTAACTTCAGAATGTGTTATAGTTCCAGTAACCTCAGAATGTGTTTTAGTTCCAGTAACCTCAGAATGTGTTATAGTTCCAGTAACCTCAGAATGTGTTATAGTTCCAGTAACCTCAGAATGTGTTATAGTTACAGTAACCTCAGAATGTGTTATAGTTACAGAAACCTCAAAATGTGTTATAGTTCCAGTAACCTCAGAATGTGTTATAGTTACAGTAACCTCAAAATGTGTTATAGTTCCAGTGACCTCAGAATGTTTTATAGTTACAGTAACCTCAAAATGTGTTAAAGTTCCAGTTCAGAATGTAAACCTCAGAATGTGTTATAGTTCCAGTAACCTCAAAATGTAACAGTAACTCAGAATGTGTTATAGTTCCAGTAACCTCAGAATGTGTTATAGTTCCAGTAACCTCAGAATGTGTTATAGTTCCAGTAACCTCAGAATGTGTTATAGTTATAACTTCAGAATGTGTTATAGTTCCAGTAACCTCAGAATGTGTTATAGTTCCAGTAACCTCAGAATGTGTTATAGTTACAGTAACCTCAGAATGTGTTATAGTTCCAGTAACCTCAGAATGTGTTATAGTTCCAGTGATGTGTGTTATAGTTCCAGTAACCTCAGAATGTGTTTTAGTTCCAGTAACCTCAGAATGTGTTATAGTTACAGTAACCTCAGAATGTGTTATAGTTCCAGTAACCTCAGAATGTGTTATAGTTCCAGTGACCTCAGAATGTGTTATAGTTCCAGTAACCTCAAAATGTGTTATAGTTCCAGTAACCTCAGAATGTGTTATAGTTACAGTAACCTCAGAATGTGTTATAGATACAGTAACCTCAGAATGTGTTATAGTTCCAGTAACCTCAAAATGTGTTATAGTTCCAGTAACCTCAGAATGTGTTATAGTTCCAGTAACCTCAGAATGTGTTATAGTTCCAGTAACCTCAGAATTTGTTATAGTTCCAGTAACCTCCAAATGTGTTATAGTTACAGTAACCTCAAAATGTGTTATAGTTCCAGTAACCTCAGAATGTGTTATAGTTCCAGTAATCTCAGAATGTGTTAAAGTTCCAGTAACCCCAGAATTCCAGTAACCTCAAAATGTGTTATAGTTACAGTAACCTCAGAATGTGTTATAGTTACAGTAACCTCAAAATGTGTTATAGTTCCAGTGACCTCAGAATGTGTTATAGTTACAGTAACCTCAAAATGTGTTATAGTTCCAGTAACCTCAAAATGTGTTATAGTTCCAGTAACCTCAGAATGTGTTATAGTTCCAGTAACCTCAGAATGTGTTATAGTTCCAGTAACCTCAGAATTTGTTATAGTTCCAGTAACCTCCAAATGTGTTATATTTACAGTAACCTCAAAATGTGTTATAGTTCCAGTAACCTCAGAATGTGTTATAGTTCCAGTAATCTCAGAATGTGTTATAGTTCCAGGAACCCCAGAATGTGTTACAGTTACAGTAACCTCAAAATGTGTTATAGTTACAGTAACCTCAGAATGTGTTATAGTTACAGTAACCTCAAAATGTGTTATAGTTACAGTGACCTCAGAATGTGTTATAGTTACAGTAACCTCAAAATGTGTTATAGTTCCAGTAACCTCAGAATGTGTTATAGTTCCAGTAACCTCAAAATGTGTTATAGTTACAGTAACCTCAGAATGTGTTATAGTTCCAACCTCAGAATGTGTTATAGTTCCAGTAACCTCAGAATGTGTTACAGTTACAGTAACCTCAAGATGTGTTATAGTTACAGTAACCTCAGAATGTGTTATAGTTACAGTAACCTCAAAATGTGTTATAGTTCCAGTGACCTCAAATGTGTTATAGTTACAGTAACCTCAAAATGTGTTATAGTTCCAGTAACCTCAAAATGTGTTATAGTTCCAGTAACCTCAAAATGTGTTATAGTTACAGTAACCTCAGAATGTGTTATAGTTACAGTAACCTCAAAATGTGTTATAGTTACAGTGACCTCAGAATGTGTTATAGTTACAGTAACCTCAAAATGTGTTATAGTTCCAGTAACCTCAGAATGTGTTATAGTTCCAGTAACCTCAAAATGTGTTATAGTTACAGTAACCTCAGAATGTGTTATAGTTCCAATAATCTCAGAATGTGTTATAGTTCCAGTAACCTCAGAATGTGTTACAGTTACAGTAACCTCAAGATGTGTTATAGTTACAGTAACCTCAGAATGTGTTATAGTTACAGTAACCTCAAAATGTGTTATAGTTCCAGTGACCTCAGAATGTGTTATAGTTACAGTAACCTCAAAATGTGTTATAGTTACAGTAACCTCAAAATGTGTTATAGTTCCAGTAACCTCAGAATGTGTTATAGTTCCAGTAACCTCAAAATGTGTTATAGTTACAGTAACCTCAGAATGTGTTATAGTTCCAGTAACCTCAGAATGTGTTATAGTTCCAGTAACCTCAGAATGTGTTATAGTTCCAGTAACCTCAGAATGTGTTATAGTTACAGTAACTTCAGAATGTGTTATAGTTCCCGTAACCTCAGAATGTGTTTTAGTTCCAGTAACCTCAGAATGTGTTATAGTTCCAGTAACCTCAAAATGTGTTATAGTTACAGTAACCTCAAAATGTGTTATAGTTCCAGTAACCTCAGAATGTGTTATAGTTCCAGTAACCTCAAAATGTGTTATAGTTACAGTAACCTCAAAATGTGTTATAGTTCCAGTAACCTCAGAATGTGTTATAGTTACAGTAACCTCAGAATGTGTTATAGTTACAGTAACCTCAGAATGTGTTATAGTTACAGTAACCTCAAAATGTGTTATAGTTCCAGTAACCTCAGAATGTGTTATAGTTACAGTAACCTCAAAATGTGTTATAGTTCCAGTGACCTCAGAATGTTTTATAGTTACAGTAACCTCAAAATGTGTTAAAGTTCCAGTAACCTCAGAATGTGTTGTAGTTCCAGTAACCTCAGAATGTGTTATAGTTCCAGTAACCTCAAAATGCGTTATAGTTACAGTAACTTCAGAATGTGTTATAGTTCCAGTAACCTCAGAATGTGTTATAGTTCCAGTGACCTCAGAATGTGTTATAGTTCCAGTAACCTCAAAATGTGTTATAGTTCCAGTAACCTCAGAATGTGTTATAGTTCCAGTAACCTCAGAATGTGTTATAGTTCCAGTAACCTCAGAATGTGTTATAGTTACAGTAACCTCAGAATGTGTTATAGTTCCAGTAACCTCAAAATGTGTTAAAGTTCCAGTAACCTCAGAATGTGTTATAGTTCCAGTAACCTCAGAATGTGTTAAAGTTCCATAGTTACCCTCAGAATGTGTTATAGTTCCAGTAACCTCAGTGTCATAGTTACAGTAACCTCTGAATGTGTTATAGTTCCAGTAACCTCAGAATGTGTTATAGTTCCAGTAACCTCAGAATGTGTTATAGTTCCAGTAACCTCAGAATGTGTTATAGTTACAGTAACCTCAGAATGTGTTATAGTTACAGTATAGTTCCCGTAACCTCAGAATGTGTTTTAGTTCCAGTAACCTCAGAATGTGTTATAGTTCCAACCTCAAAATGTAACCTCAGAAACCTGTGTTATAGTTCCAGTAACCTCAGAATGTGTTATAGTTCCAGTAACCTCAAAATGAATGTGTTATTCCAGTAACCTCAGAATGTGTTATAGTTACAGTAACCTCAGAATGTGTTATAGTTCCAGTAACCTCAGAATGTGTTATAGTTCCAGTAACCTCAGAATGTGTTATAGTTCCAGTAACCTCAGAATGTGTTATAGTTACAGTAACCTCAGAATGTGTTATAGTTCCAGTAACCTCAAAATGTGTTATAGTTACAGTAACCTCAGAATGTGTTATAGTTCCAGTAACCTCAGAATGTGTTATAGTTCCAGTAACCTCAGAATGTGTTATAGTTCCAGTAACCTCAAATGTGTTATAGTTACAGTAACCTCAGAATGTGTTATAGTTCCAGTAACCTCAGAATGTGTTATAGTTCCAGTAACCTCAGAATCCTCCAGAATGTGTTATAGTTACAGTAACCTCAGAATGTGTTATAGTTACAGAAACCTCAAAATGTGTTATAGTTCCAGTAACCTCAGAATGTGTTATAGTTACAGTAACCTCAAAATGTGTTATAGTTCCAGTGACCTCAGAATGTGTTATAGTTACAGTAACCTCAAAATGTGTTAAAGTTCCAGTAACCTCAGAATGTGTTGTAGTTCCAGTAACCTCAGAATGTGTTATAGTTCCAGTAACCTCAAAATGTGTTATAGTTACAGTAACCTCAGAATGTGTTATAGTTCCAGTAACCTCAGAATGTGTTATAGTTCCAGTAACCTCAAACTGTGTTATAGTTCCAGTAACCTCAGAATGTGTTATAGTTCCAGTAACCTCAGAATGTGTTATAGATACAGTAACCTCAGAATGTGTTATAGTTCCAGTAACCTCAAAATGTGTTATAGTTACAGTAACCTCAGAATGTGTTATAGTTCCAGTAACCTCAGAATGTGTTATAGTTCCAGTAACCTCAGAATTTGTTATAGTTCCAGTAACCTCCAAATGTGTTATAGTTTATAGTTCCAGTAACCTCAGAATGTGTTATAGTTCCAGTAACCTCAGAAATGTGTTATAGTTACAGTAACCTCAAAATGTGTTATAGTTCCAGTAACCTCAGAATGTGTTATAGTTCCAGTAACCTCAAAATGTGTTATAGTTCCAGTGACCTCAGAATGTGTTATAGTTACAGTAACCTCAAAATGTGTTATAGTTCCAGTAACCTCAGAATGTGTAATAGTTCCAGTAACCTCAGAACGTGTTCTAGTTCCAGTAACCTCAACATGTGTTATAGTTACAGTAACCTCAGAATGTGTTGTAGTTCCAGTAACCTCAGAATGTGTTATAGTTCCAGTAACCTCAGAATGTGTTATAGTTACAGTAATCTCAGAATGTGTTATAGTTCCAGTAACCTCAGAATGTGTTATAGTTCCAGTGACCTCAGAATGTGTTATAGTTCCAGTAACCTCAGAATGTGTTATAGTTCCAGTAACCTCAGAATGTGTTATAGTTCCAGTAACCTCAAAATGTGTTATAGTTCCAGTAACCTCAGAATGTGTTATAGTTCCAGTAACCTCAGAATGTGTTATAGTTCCAGTAACCTCAGAATTTGTTATAGTTCCAGTAACCTCCAAATGTGTTATAGTTACAGTAACCTCAAACTGTGTTATAGTTCCAGTGACCTCAAAATGTGTTATAGTTCCAGTAACCTCAAACTGTGTTATAGTTCCAGTAACCTCAGAATGTGTGATAGTTACAGTAACCTCAGAATGTGTTATAGATACAGTAACCTCAGAATGTGTTATAGTTCCAGTAAACTCAAAATGTGTTATAGTTCCAGTAACCTCAGAATGTGTTATAGTTCCAGTAACCTCAGAATGTGTTATAGTTCCAGTAACCTCAGAATGCGTTATAGTTACAGTAACTTCAGAATGTGTTATAGTTCCAGTAACCTCAGAATGTGTTTTAATTCCAGTAACCTCAGAATGTGTTATAGTTACAGTAACCTCAAAATGTGTTGTAGTTCCATTAACCTCAGAATGTGTTATAGTTCCAGTAACCTCAGAATGTGTTATAGTTACAGTAACCTCAGAATGTGTTATAGTTCCAGTAACCTCAGAATGTGTTATAGTTCCAGTGACCTCAGAATGTGTTATAGTTCCAGTAACCTCAAAATGTGTTATAGTTCCAGTGACCTCAGAATGTGTTATAGTTACAGTAACCTCAGAATGTGTTATAGATACAGTAACCTCAGAATGTGTTATAGTTCCAGTAACCTCAAAATGTGTTATAGTTCCAGTAACCTCAGAATGTGTTATAGTTCCAGTAACCTCAGAATGTGTTATAGTTCCAGTAACCTCAGAATGTGTTATAGTTCCAGTAACCTCCAAATGTGTTATAGTTACAGTAACCTCAAAATGTGTTATAGTTCCAGTAACCTCAGAATGTGTTATAGTTCCAGTAATCTCAGAATGTGTTAAAGTTCCAGGAACCCCAGAATGTGTTACAGTTACAGTAACCTCAAAATGTGTTATAGTTCCAGTAACCTCAGAATGTGTTATAGTTCCAGTAACCTCAACATGTGTTATAGTTACAGTAACCTCAAAATGTGTTATAGTTACAGTAACCTCAGAATGTGTTATAGTTCCAGTAACCTCAGAATGTGTTATAGTTACAGTAACCTCAGAATGTGTTATAGTTACAGTAACCTCAGAATGTGTTATAGTTACAGAAACCTCAAAATGTGTTATAGTTCCAGTAACCTCAGAATGTGTTATAGTTACAGTAACCTCAAAATGTGTTATAGTTCCAGTGACCTCAGAATGTGTTATAGTTACAGTAACCTCAAAATGTGTTAAAGTTCCAGTAACCTCAGAATGTGTTGTAGTTCCAGTAACCTCAGAATGTGTTATAGTTCCAGTAACCTCAAAATGTGTTATAGTTCCAGTAACCTCAGAATGTGTTATAGTTCCAGTAACCTCAGAATGTGTTATAGTTCCAGTAACCTCAGAATGTGTTATAGTTCCAGTAACCTCAGAATGTGTTATAGTTACAGTAACTTCAGAATGTGTTATAGTTCCAGTAACCTCAGAATGTGTTTTAGTTCCAGTAACCTCAGAATGTGTTATAGTTACAGTAACCTCAAAATGTGTTGTAGTTCCAGTAACCTCAGAATGTGTTATAGTTCCAGTAACCTCAGAATGTGTTATAGTTACAGTAACCTCAGAATGTGTTATAGTTCCAGTAACCTCAGAATGTGTTATAGTTCCAGTGACCTCAGAATGTGTTATAGTTCCAGTAACCTCAAACTGTGTTATAGTTCCAGTAACCTCAGAATGTGTTATAGTTACAGTAACCTCAGAATGTGTTATAGATACAGTAACCTCAGAATGTGTTATAGTTCCAGTAACCTCAAAATGTGTTATAGTTCCAGTAACCTCAGAATGTGTTATAGTTCCAGTAACCTCAGAATGTGTTATAGTTCCAGTAATCTCAGAATGTGTTAAAGTTCCAGTAACCCCAGAATGTGTTACAGTTACAGTAACCTCAAAATGTGTTATAGTTACAGTAACCTCAGAATGTGTTATAGTTACAGTAACCTCAAAATGTGTTATAGTTCCAGTGACCTCAGAATGTGTTATAGTTACAGTAACCTCAAAATGTGTTATAGTTCCAGTAACCTCAGAATGTGTAATAGTTCCAGTAACCTCAGAACGTGTTCTAGTTCCAGTAACCTCAACATGTGTTATAGTTACAGTAACCTCAGAATGTGTTGTAGTTCCAGTAACCTCAGAATGTGTTATAGTTCCAGTAACCTCAGAATGTGTTATAGTTACAGTAACCTCAGAATGTGTTATAGTTCCAGTAACCTCAGAATGTGTTATAGTTCCAGTGACCTCAGAATGTGTTATAGTTCCAGTAACCTCAAACTGTGTTATAGTTCCAGTAACCTCAGAATGTGTTATAGTTACAGTAACCTCAGAATGTGTTATAGATACAGTAACCTCAAAATGTGTTATAGTTCCAGTAACCTCAGAATGTGTTATAGTTCCAGTAACCTCAGAATGTGTTATAGTTCCAGTAACCTCAGAATTTGTTATAGTTCCAGTAACCTCCAAATGTGTTATAGTTACAGTAACCTCAAACTGTGTTATAGTTCCAGTGACCTCAGAATGTGTTATAGTTCCAGTAACCTCAAACTGTGTTATAGTTCCAGTAACCTCAGAATGTGTTATAGTTACAGTAACCTCAGAATGTGTTATAGATACAGTAACCTCAGAATGTGTTATAGTTCCAGTAACCTCAAAATGTGTTATAGTTCCAGTAACCTCAGAATGTGTTATAGTTCCAGTAACCTCAGAATGTGTTATAGTTCCAGTAACCTCAGAATTTGTTATAGTTCCAGTAACCTCCAAATGTGTTATAGTTACAGTAACCTCAAAATGTGTTATAGTTCCAGTAACCTCAGAATGTGTTATAGTTCCAGGAACCCCAGAATGTGTTACAGTTACAGTAACCTCAAAATGTGTTATAGTTACAGTAACCTCAGAATGTGTTATAGTTACAGTAACCTCAAAATGTGTTATAGTTCCAGTGACCTCAGAATGTGTTATAGTTCCAGTAACCTCAAAATGTGTTATAGTTCCAGTAACCTCAGAATGTGTTATAGTTCCAGTAACCTCAGAATGTGTTATAGTTCCAGTAACCTCAAAATGTGTTATAGTTCCAGTAACCTCAGAATGTGTTATAGTTACAGTGACCTCAGAATGTGTTATAGTTACCGTAGCCTCAAAATGTGTTATAGTTCCAGTGACCTCAGAATGTGTTATAGCTCCAGTGACCTCAGAATGTGTTATAGTTCCAGTAACCTCAAAATGTGTTATAGTTACAGTAACCTCAAAATGTGTTATAGTTCCAGTAACCTCAAAATGTGTTATAGTTCCAGTAACCTCAGAATGTGTTATAGTTCCAGTAACCTCAGAATGTGTTATAGTTACTGTAACTTCAGAATGTTTTATTGTTCCAGTAACCTCAGAATGTGTTTTAGTTCCAGTAACCTCAGAATGTTTTATAGTTACAGTAACCTCAGAATGTGTTATAGTTACAGTAACCTCAGAATGTGTTATAGTTCCAGTAAGCTCAAAATGTGTTATAGTTCCAGTAACCTCAGAATGTGTTATAGTTCCAGTGACCTCAGAATGTGTTATAGTTACAGTGACCCCAGAATGTGTTATAGTTCCA
This sequence comes from Oncorhynchus masou masou, assembly GCF_036934945.1. NCBI lineage: Eukaryota > Metazoa > Chordata > Actinopteri > Salmoniformes > Salmonidae > Oncorhynchus > Oncorhynchus masou. The sequence continues at coordinate 22,327,913 of NC_088241.1, read as the reverse complement.
GTAACCTCAGAATGTGTTATAGTTACAGTAACCTCAGAATGTGTTATAGTTACTGTAACCTCAGAATGTGTTCTAGTTCCAGTAACCTCAGAATGTGTTCTAGTTCCAGTAACCTCAGAATGTGTTATAGTTACAGTAACCTCAAAATGTGTTATAGTTACAGTAACCTCAGAATGTGTTATAGTTACAGTAACTTCAGAATGTGTTATAGTTCCAGTAACCTCAGAATGTGTTCTAGTTCCAGTAACCTCAGAATGTGTTATAGTTACAGTAACCTCAAAATGTGTTATAGTTCCAGTAACCTCAGAATGCGTTATAGTTCCAGTAACCTCAAAATGTGTTATAGTTACTGTAACCTCAGAATGTGTTCTAGTTCCAGTAACCTCAGAATGTGTTCTAGTTCCAGTAACCTCAGAATGTGTTATAGTTACAGTAACCTCAAAATGTGTTATAGTTACAGTAACCTCAGAATGTGTTATAGTTACAGTAACTTCAGAATGTGTTATAGTTCCAGTAACCTCAGAATGTGTTATAGTTCCAGTAACCTCAGAATGTGTTATAGTTCCAGTAACCTCAAAATGTGTTATAGTTCCAGTAACCTCAGAATGTGTTATAGTTACAGTAACCTCAGAATGTGTTATAGTTACAGTAGCCTCAAAATGTGTTATAGTTCCAGTAACCTCAGAATGTGTTATAGCTCCAGTGACCTCAGAATGTGTTATAGTTCCAGTAACCTCAAAATGTGTTATAGTTCCAGTAACCTCAGAATGTGTTATAGTTCCAGTAACCTCAGAATGTGTTATAGTTCCAGTAACCTCAAAATGTGTTATAGTTCCAGTAACCTCAGAATGTGTTATAGTTACATTGACCTCAGAATGTGTTATAGTTACCGTAGCCTCAAAATGTGTTATAGTTCCAGTGACCTCAGAATGTGTTATAGCTCCAGTGACCTCAGAATGTGTTATAGTTCCAGTAACCTCAAAATGTGTTATAGTTACAGTAACCTCAGAATGTGTTATAGTTCCAGTAACCTCAAAATGTGTTATAGTTCCAGTAACCTCAGAATGTGTTATAGTTCCAGTAACCTCAGAATGTGTTATAGTTACTGTAACTTCAGAATGTTTTATAGTTCCAGTAACCTCAGAATGTGTTTTAGTTCCAGTAACCTCAGAATGTTTTATAGTTACAGTAACCTCAGAATGTGTTATAGTTACAGTAACCTCAGAATGTGTTATAGTTCCAGTAAGCTCAAAATGTGTTATAGTTCCAGTAACCTCAGAATGTGTTATAGTTCCAGTGACCTCAGAATGTGTTATAGTTACAGTAACCTCAGAATGTGTTATAGTTCCAGTAACCTCAGAATGTGTTATAGTTCCAGTAACCTCAGAATGTGTTATAGTTACAGTAACCTCAGAATGTGTTATAGTTACAGTAACCTCAGAATGTGTTATAGTTACAGTAACCTCAGAATGTGTAATAGTTCCAGTAACATCAGAATGTGTTATAGTTACAGTAACCTCAGAATGTGTTGTAGTTCCAGTAACCTCAGAATGTGTTATAGTTCCAGTAACCTTTTCATCATAGCTACACTTCAACTATGACAGACAAAATGAGGGAAAAAAATCCAGAAAATCACATTGTAGGATTTTTTTATGAATTTATTTGCAAATTATGGTGGAAAATAAGCATTTGGTCACCTACAAACAAGCAAGATTTCTCTATCTCACACACCTGTAACTTCTTCTTTAAGAGGCTCATCTGTCCTCCACTCGTTACCTGTATTAATGGCGCCTGTTTGAACTTGTTATCAGTATAAAAGACACCTGTCCACAACCTCAAAAAGTGACACTACAAACTCCACTATGGCCAAGACCAAAGAGCTGTCAAAGGACACCAGAAACAAAATTGTGGACCTGCACCAGGCTGGAAAGACTGAATCTGCAATAGGTAAGCAGCTTGGTTTGAAGAAATCAACTGTGGGAGCAATTATTAGGAAATGGAAGACATACAAGACCACTGATAATCTCCCTCGATCTGGGGCTCCACGCAAGATCTCACCCTGTGGGGTCAAAATTATCACAAGAACGGTGAGCAAAAATCCCAGAACCACACAGGGGGAACTAGTGAATGACCTGCAGAGAGCTGGGACCAAAGTAACAAAGCCTACCATCAGTAACACACTACGCCGCCAGGGACTCAAATCTTGCAGTGCCAGTACATGTCCAGGCCCGTCTGAAGTTTGCTAGAGAGCATTTGGATGATCCAGATGAAGATTGGGAGAAAGTCATATGGTCAGATGAAACCAAAATATAACTTTTTGGTAAAAACTCAACTTGTTGTGTTTGGAGGACAAAGAATGCTAAGATGCATCCAAAGAACACCATACCTACCGTGAAGCACGGGGGTGGAAACATCATGCTTTGGGGCTGTTTTTCTGCAAAGGGACCAGGACGACTGATCCGTGTAAAGGAAAGAATGAATGGGGCCATGTATCGTGAGATTTTGAGTGAAAACCTCCTTCCATCAGCAAGGGCATTGAAGATGAAACGTGGCTGGGTCTTTCAGCATGACAATGATCCCAAACACACCGCCCGGGCAACGAAGGAGTGGCTTCGTAAAAAGCATTTCAAGGTCCTGGAGTGGCCTAGCCAGTCTCCAGATCTCAACCCCGTAGAAAATCTTTGGAGGGAGTTGAACGTCCGTGTTGCCCAGCAACAGCACCAAAACATCACTGCTCTAGAGGAGATCTGCATGGAGGAATGGGCCAAAATACCAGCAACAGTGTTTGAAAACCTTACAGAAAACTTTTGACCTCTGTCATTGCCAACAAAGGGTATATAACAAAGTATTGAGATAAACTTTTGTTATTGACCAAATACTTATTTTCCACCATAATTTGAAAATAAATTCATAAAAAATCCTACAATGTGATTTTCTGGATTTGTTTTCTAATTTTGTCTGTCATAGTTGAAGTGTACCTATGATGAAAAATACAGGCCTCTCTCATATTTTTAAGTGGGAGAACTTGCACAATTGGTGGCTGACTAAATACTTTTTTGCCCCACTGTATATATCAACATTTAAAATAAATGTATCTACTGCTTGGATAGTTCCATCTGAGCCTCTGGCTTAATCCCATTATTTAACTTTTATTTTTGGTTGAGTTGGAGACATGAATTCAACACATTATTTGTTGATTGATACTCCCCATCCCGGATCCGGGATCGTGACTAAAGCCTCAGGCTCATCAGCATAACGCAACGTTAACGATTTCTGAAAATCGCAAATAAAATGAAAATAATGTGCCTGCTCTCAAGCTTAGCCTTTTCTTAACAACACTGTCATCTCAGATTTTCAAAATATGCTTTTGAACCATAGCAATTGACTAATTTGTGTAAGAGTATGCTAAGCTAGCTTAGCATTTTGAGTAGCATTTAGCACGCAACATTTTCACAAAAACCAGATAACCAAATAAATTAAATCATTTACCTTTGAAGAGCTTCGGATGTTTTCAATGAGGAGACTCTCAGTTACATACCAAATGCGCAGTTTTTCCTGAAAGCGTCTGTGTGTAGGAGAAATCGCTCCGTTTTGTACATCACATTTGGCTACCGAAACGAACCGAAAATTCAGTCACCTACAACGTCAAACTTTTTCCGAATTAACTCCATAATATCGACCGAAACATGGCAAACGTTGTTTGGAATCAATCCTCAAGGTGTTTTTTCACATATCTCTTCATTGATATATCGTTCGTGGAAGCCTGCATTCTTCTCTAAATTCCATGGAAAAATACTTGCAGCTGACTTTTGCGCACCAATTTCGGCGCAGGACACCGGGCGGACACCTGGTAAATGTGGTCTCTTATGGTCAATCTTCCAATGATATGCCTACAAATACGTCACAATGCTGCAGACACCTTGGGGAAACAACAGAAAGGGCAGACTTACTCCTCTCGCATTCACAGCCATATAAGGAGACAATAGAAAACAGAGCCTCAAAAATCCTGCTCATTTCCTGGATGCCGTCTCATCTTGGTTTTGCCTGAAGCTCACGTTCTAGGGCACGCACAGAAAATATTTTTTTGCAGTTCTTTGCAGTTCTGGAAACGTCAGAGTGTTTTCTTTCCAAAGCTACCAATTATATGCATAGTCGAGCCTCTTTTTGCGACAAAATATCTTTTATAAAATATGTTTTTCATCCAAAAATGAAATTTCGCCCCTAGAGTTTCAACAGGTTAACTTGTCGACAAGTGAATAGGTTATTTCTTGTATTTCGAATATGATATTGAAATGTGCTTGGTTGTCAACACAACCAGATATCAATGTTTGAAGGACATGTATCTTCTGCTTGGATAGTTCCCTCTGTGTCACTGACTTAGTCTGGCTTTTAATGGCAGTTTTTCTACAATTATAATAAATTATATGTTGGATTCACATCCCCGTCTGTAATGGTCTGGGTGTAGCTGGTGCAGAGGCTTCAGGCGCAGGACAGCAGAGATGAGTAACACAAGTGACTTTACTCAAATATTCCAATAACATGTCATAAATACCGAGCCCACAATAACGGACCGAACATACATAAAACAATCACGCACAAAAACCACGGGGAAAACAGAGGGTTAAATAATGAACATGTAATTGGGGAATTGAAACCAGGTGTGTAAAACAAAGACAAAACAAATGGAAAATGAAAAGGGATCGGCGATGACTAGAAAGCCGGTGACGTCGACCTCCGAACTCTGCCCGAACAAGGAGAGGGACCGACTTCAGCGGAAGTCGTGACACCATCTTAACCAAAAATATAAGTTAAAGAGTTGGACTAAATCCAATCAAACTTTATTGAAACTATATTCAAAGTTTGATTTGATTTGATTTTGTACTATTCTTGAACTTTAATTTTTGGAGATACATCTCCTTCAAATGTTGATATTTGTTTGTGTTGACAACCAAACGTAAATCAATGTCACTAAATATATATTTGTTAATGTCAACTAGAGCTTGAAACCCTAGGCCTATTGTATTGTCAATGTTCTGTTTCATTCTGGGTTGAATTGGAACAATTGCTATTGATGACTTTGCAAATGTGACACAGGCCAAATACCATCATTGATGAAATATGAGAGAGAAAGTATGGTCACATTTCATTTGTTCTGTTAAACCAACCCTTTGGAATGACTTTGATACCAACAGTGAATCTATTTAGTTTCTCAGTGGAGATCCCACAACAAGCATTCTCACAATAGCACATTGGCAATAGCCAGAGACAAATACAATAGCTAAGCAGGGAAGGGCTTGGTTAAAACCTTAGAATGGAGACCGAAGGGTAGCAGTAGATAGATCAGTTAGGAAGTGATACCCAGCCTATTGTTTCTGACAGTGGGTAAAACAGAGAAAATTTGATGTTGTTTTAAAGGTACAAAATCAACATATTTCATACAAGGTTTGTCTATGTCTCTCTCTCACTCTCTCTCTCTCTCTCTCTCGCTCTCGCTCTGATGATTCGGCAGTAATGAGTGCAGCAGCTGAAGGTGGGGCTGGCTGGAGGTGAGCTGAAGTAAGCCAGCAAGTTAATGAGGATAGCGACCTTGGTTTGTGCCTGGGGTAGAAAGTGAGAGAAAACGTGGGAGGCAGAGAGAGGCAGAGAGAAACATACAGAGAGACGGATGTTCTCCTTTGTTACTGTAATGCCTATTTTCGTCAATTCACAAATGCATTTAGTTTCTAATTGTGGCACTTGCAAATGCCACGGAGGTTATGTGGGCCGTGTGCATAATCAAAGGGATAATCTTAGAGTGAATGAGGAAGGAAGACAGAGCTGAAGTCTGGGTGTCTGGGGGAAAGATGTTTCCACGTTGAAGAGATGTCCTCATTTAAACTTGGCCTGATGGTACCATTGATGCACTGCATAGAATTTGATGGGTGTTGTCATCCTCATTCTAGCAGGTCTTTCACTCTCTCTGTTCCTCCCTCTCTCCTTTTTCCCTACTCAGCCTGCCAATTACTCCCTCTAATGCAGACACCCTGTTGTTCTTGTTCATCCTCTTTTCCTCTCGCTCTCTTTCTGTCTCTCTCTCCCTCATTTGATCCCTGTTTCCTTTGTAGCACTCCCAAATCAATCGGAATTAATTCCGCCATCTCTTATCGTCGACGCCACCGTCCCCCATCCCTCTCCACGTCAACACTATCTTCACTCCATCTCTCTCTCTCTCTCTCTCTCTCTCTCTCTCTCTCTCTCACACTCTCTCTCTCTCTCTCATTCGCTCCCATGCTCCCTCTGTCTGTTCCACAGCAACTCATTAAGAATGGTCTTCTTTTGCTCTCCTCTCTTCCAGGGTTCACTCCCCAGAGTTGGGGAACAATGAGTTGATTAGATGTGCATGGCATACCAGGGCACAGACGATTCCATCCCGGAGAATTGCATTGCTCAAGGTGGCGTCATGCATAAGATATAGTGTTACCAGTCTGGCACTCTGAAATATGCTACACTGCTATACTGCTACGTATTGTGAGATGATATACTATTGTGGGTCGAGATGAAATGCTATCTATCCCGGCTCGGTCTATACGCTACATGTATGGCAGTTTGTTATCTCCAAACGATGCATCAGTCACTCCTATCCGAAGTAGAGACTATGCTTTTCTTTGACATTCACAGTGCAATAACAAATGGATCCGAATGACACATTATTTTGACATAGGATTGCTAGCTAGGATATTTATTGGCTTTCACCACAGAACCGCAGAACCGCAGAGTGAGAAAGTTTACATAGACTGGCTACCTTCCTCCTGGAAAAATGATGACTAACTTCAAATGCTTTTACATGCTTCATCATGAACCTCAGAACAGCTTCTTTGTGAAATAAACAAACAAAATAAGAGCATCAATTCAATTAAAAGACCATCAAACCCAGTTGAGTTTTTTCTTCTCTTCCTATTTGTTTCCCTTGTTCACTCTTTGTGTGAAGTGTTAGTCTTCTGATTGATGGAGAAATGAAAGAGAATTGCCAAACCTTTTTTGGTGTCAAGGGAGAAGGGGCCAGCTAGACGGAGAAACGACCGAGGACTTTGTATACTCATAGAGACTGAAGGAGACAGACTTGGGTTCTAATACTATTTTAAATCATTTAAAATACTCTACCTGTACTCATCCACCTTCTGCGGGGTCTGCGACAACCGGATGCATCCGGTCTTCAGGGGAAATGGAAGAGAACCTGTCCGCTTTTGGACGTTAACAAAGGAACTCCATGTTAACTCCTCCTCCACATTTACTGAATTGGTTTGACAGTGTAGAGGAGAACCTCCACCGTAAGGGCCAGAAAGAAAGAACACTTTTATGCCTGCTCGATTGAACATGCCTGGCTTAATGGACCTATAGAAGAGTCCTAAAACTACTAACCCCACCTATCTGGCAATCCAGACAGACCAGAGCAAACGCTCAAAGTTTCTCAAGGATTTCAAAGAGGGATCCCAGGTATGGAAGGAAATCACAAAATGCAATAAAAAAAATGTTGAAATCATCAGTGTTTGGCTGAGGTTTTCCGTGAAGTTGGAGGTGTTTATTTGCAAGTCATTAGTAAAATGCCATGCCGAGAAACAATAGTCAGCTATTTGTACTGCCTAAGCAGACAGGCTGTAGACAGTGCAGAGGTATCCATCTTTGACGACGCCACAACACAGTGCGAGAATGTGACGCTCTCCAACACACGAGCGCCGGGGTGTCGTCAATCTTGGTCGATACATATTTTCTCAAAGGGTTGGCTGTGTATGGTTGGTCTTGAGAGAAGGATGGAGGGAGGGTGGATTGAGAAGTAGAAAGAGAGAGAGAGAGTGTGAGTCGTGGAAATGTCATTCTGTACACAGTGGAGGCATTCAGGGTTCGAAATTGTTGAGATAACTCTCAAATGAATGCTTACACATTACGTTAATCTGTGAGCCGATTCAGCACAACTAGAGAATTGACTGGATGGCTTTTAAAATAGATTTTTCGGCAATATCTGCACTGTTAAAGGAAAACTCCACCCAAAAACGATCTTGAGGTATTTGTTTTACTAGTCCTTTGATGTCATTGTCCCAAAAGATTTTGTTGCCAGCAATCACATTCGATGCTGAATTTCATGCTGCATAATGCATCATACGGAGATGATTTCCATATTTAGAAAGTTACACATCTTGAAAACATGATTTCTGACAAGCAAAACATTTTGGGAGTATGTCAACAATGCACTAATGAAACAAATACCACAAATATTGTTTTGGGTGTAATGCAATGTATGATTAATACATTTGTATTTTATTTCACTTTTTTTTAGCTAGGCAAGTCAGTTTTAAGAACAAATTCTTATTTACAATGACGGCCTAGCCCTGCCAAACCCGGACCAATTGTGCGCCGCCCTATGGGACTCCCAATCACAGCTGGATGTGATACAGCTGGGATTCAAACCAGGGACTGTAGTGACACCTCTTGCACTGAGATGCCGTGCCCTAGACCGCTGCGCCACTCGGCAGCAGATTGTTTAGGCCCTCGTGCTGTCATTCATTTCCTGCGCTGTCTCTTACCCCATTTAGCATGGTTCATCAATACATTTTAGAGAGTCATAGGGCGGATAAGTTCCACTTTTTAATAGCATGACACGAGCGCGTTGCTCACCGGGTTCTGCCTTCACACTCCGACTACCCGCTCAGGAAAATCATTAAGCCATTCGGTATTGTCATTAGCATTGCTGTGCAATCGTCGCCATTATCACGCCAGTTCAATTTATGTATTGATCTGCGCCTCCCCACCCCTCTTTTTTACCCAACCAGATGGATGGATAGAGCATAGTTTTATTCTGGGCCCCCGTGGCCCCGCCCCTGGGCCCTGCTCTTGGTTTAACTCCTAACAGAGAAGTAGTTGGCCATTAATTAAACACGTCCCCTCCCCAGAGCGCCCCGGACCCATTTGTCGATGCACTCTGAATCGAACGCTTCAGTGTTGAGGTGGGCCACCATCCCAGCTCTGCCGGAGTGCCAATCAATGAAGTGTCACTCTGCATGCATCTCCCTCTTTCCCTACCTCTCCCTTTCTCCCTCCAGCCCTCTCTCCATAGTTCTCTCGATCTCAATTCCTTACTCTATGTCTCTCTCTCTCACATTCTCCCACCCACCCACCCACCTACCCACATACCCACCCTCTCTCTCACTCTCCCTCCCTCCCTTTCTCTCTCTCTCTCTCTCTCTCTCTCTCTCTCTCTCTCTCACTCGCTCGCTCTCTCGCTCACTCACTCACTCACTCACTCACTCACTCACTCACTCACTCACTCACTCCCTCTCCCTCAAATCAAATCGAATTGTATTTGTCATATGCACCGAATACAACAGGTGTATATCTTATAGTGAAATGCTTACTTACAAGCCCTTAACCAACCATGCAGTTCAAGAAATAGAGTTAAGAAAATATTTACTAAAAAAACAACAAAACAAAAAAAAGTAACACAATAAAATAACAATAACAAGGTTATATGTGGGGGTACAGGTTAGTTGAGGTAGTCTCTACATGTAGGTAGGGGTAAAGTGACTATGCATAAATAATAAACAGTGAGTAGCAGCACGGGGGGGGGGTCAATGTAAATAGTCTGGGTGGCCATTTAATTAATTGTTCAGCAGTCTTATGGCTTTTGGACCTAGGATTGGTGCTCCGGCGCCGCTTGCCTTGCGGTAGCAGAGAGAACCGTCAATGACTTGGGTGACTGAAGTCTTTGACAATTTTTGGGTCTTTCTCTGACACCGCCTAGTATATAGGTCCTGGATGGCAGGAAGCTTGGCCCCAGTGATGTACTGGGCCGTACTACCTTCTGTAGCACCTTATGGTCGGATGCCGAGCAGTTGACATACTCTCTCTCCCTCTCTCTCTCCCGCCCCCCTCTCTCTCATCTATCCATGGCTCACTTGACTTTTCTCTCTTTGACTTCTCTCTCATAGCTCTCTGTGTCCGACATACTGTCCTTTAGTCCCTGTTTTCCATGTTTTTAGTAAAGTCTCTGTTTAGTCTGTGTACCTGGGTATGCATTCCCATATAGATCATTGCTCTGGGAACAGTCCTAGGTTCAAACATTATTTAACATCACTCCTGAGTGACGCAGCAATCTAAGGCACTGCATCGCAGGGCTAGAGGCTTTACCTCAGACCCGGGTTCATTCCTGGGCTGTGCCACAGCCGGCCATGGCATAGGACATAGGACATAGGACATAGGACGGCGCCCAATTGGCCCAGTCTCGTCCGGGTTAGGGAAGGGTATGGCCGGGGAGGCTTTACTTGGCTCATCATTCTGAAGTGAATTAAAGTAATTGTTTGCAAACCAGCATGACATTACCATGTTATTGTCCCTTTTAGAACAATGTATTATGCATCCTTATACAGCACATGAGTAAGCATCCTTATACAGCACATGAGTAAGCATCCTTATACAGCACATACATTAGGACAATGTATTATGCATCCTTATACAGCACACCTAGTTATAAGGTGCATCCCAAATGGCACTCCATTCCCTTTAGAGTGCACTACTTTTGACCAGTGCTCTTGGGAAGTATTCAGACCCCTTGACGTTTTCACATTTTGTTACGTTACAGCCTTATTCTAAAATTGATCAAATTTAAATGTTCCTCATCAATCTACACACAATACCCCATAATGGCAAAGCGAAAACAGGTTTTTGGACATTTTTGCAAATGTGTTACAAATTCAAAACAGAAATACCTTATTCAGTCCCTTTGCTATGAGACTCAAAATTGAGCTCAGGTAGGCACTGCATCTCAGTGCAAGAGGCGTCACTACAGTCCCTGGTTCGAATCCAGGCTGGTTCGAATCTTGATTTGAGTCCACATGTGGTAAATTCAATTGATTGGACATGTTTTGGAAAGGCACACACCTGTCTATATAAGGTCCCTGACAGTGCATGTCAGAGCAAAAACCAATCCATGAGGTCAAAGGAATTGACCGTATAACTCCGAGACAGAATTGTGTCGAGTCACAGATCTGGGGAAGGGTACCAAAAAAAATTCAAGAACACAGTGGTCTCTGTCATTCTTAAATGGAAGAAGTTTGGAACCACCAAGGCCAAACTGAGCAATCGGGGGAGAAAGGCCTTGGTCAGGGAGGTGACCAAGAACCCAATGGTCACTCTGACAGAGCTCAGAGTTCCTTTGTGGAGATGGGAGAATCTTCCAGAAAGACAGCCATCTCTGCAGCACTCCACCAATTAGGCCTTTATTGTAGAGTGGCCAGATGGAAGCCACTCCTCACCAAGCTTGTAGCATCATACCCAATAAGAGTCGAGGCTGTAATCACTGCCATAGATGCTTCAACAAAGTACTGAGTAAAGGGTCTGAATACTTTATGTAAATGTAATACTTCAGTTTTGAATTTGTAATAAATTTGCAAAAATGTCTAAAAACCTATTTTTGCTTTGTCATTATGAGGTATTGTGTTTAGACTGATGAGGGGGAAAAAACAATGTAATCCATTTTAGAATAAGGCTGTGACGTAACAAAATGTGGGAAAAGTCAAGGGGTCTGAATACTTTCCTGAATAGGGTGCCATTTGGGACGCAGAGACGGGAAGTATCCACCTTCTGGACACACACTTCTAGCTGAATGGGTAATAGAAACATGGTGTTTCATTTTTTT
>NC_088241.1:22293748-22308748 GCF_036934945.1 Oncorhynchus masou masou | reverse complement strand
CCTCACCAAGACCCCCTCTCTCTTCTTTTCCCTCCCTTCATTTCCTCCATAATTTCTTTGACTGCTCTCCTTCCAGCCTGCTTTGGGCTCGGTCCAAACACACTGGCGGCGAGAGAGGAGAAAGAGAGAGAAAAAAAGTCTTTATAACGAAAAGAAGAAAAAAAAAACACTTTTGAAAAATTGATCCGCAATATCAAAGACCTCACCTTACAATGAAATTTAAAAAAGGAATCCATTTTACAGGGGGAGCCGGAGAAAAGTGCTGGAAGGCTGATGTGTTTTTGGCTACATCACTGAGACATTGTGTAACAGGACATTAAGGCAGATACAGGAGAGATTCAAAGCAAAAAGAGACGTGATGAAAGACCAGCATAATCAAGTCATCTCTTAACACTTCTTATTTCACTTATCAGTCCAATTACCTTCCCTATTTCATTCTCTCTGCCAAGACAGTGTGTACAGTATGAACAGTGTCAAACTAATTGAGCTCATAAAACAAAATAAACTAGAATTGGCATCCTTACATTTTACCTTTTTAGTTAGATTTTCTCACAGGAAGAAAAGCGTTCCATCTCTCATAATCAACTGAAATTCAATAAGGAATTAATTTGTTCTCATTAAGCCTGAATCTAAGAAACAAAGCGATTGGAACAATTACAGCCGATTCATTCCATGCACAGGGTCTCAAGAGAATTCCTATGTTATTTATTTTCTTCCTTATTAGAGCCTATCATTCTTTGTTGATCTCACAATGCTGTTACCTATGCGTCTTTGTTGCGCCTTGATCAAATGATTTAAAAGGGCATCCTTCCTTCCTCTCTTTCATGAAGACATCACTGATTAGAAATAAGTGGCCAGGTAAAAACGATGTGTTGGAGCCCTGATGTTCACCTGTAAAATCATGTCTAATCACTTTACTTCAAGGAAGGGAGGAAGAAAGAATGAATTCAATTGGTGCCAATCCTACCTGTTCTTCTTCATTGACCTCCAGATGCCCTTTGACCTATTGCATGCTATGCTGATTTTGGGTTGACAAGTTGACAAGCCTTAGCATGGGAACCCAGATGATTGGCTGCTGTGGGACTGTGCTAGGTCACAATTGGGCAGTGAGTGACAGGGAGGAGGTCCCTGGTGTGACTGGGCCCAGTCGAGTGGAGAACAGATTCCCTTCCCACGATGCCCAGGATATCTGAATCAGCACTGGGCTCCAGTTGATATGGGGCATCAATCACAACATGACACCGCCTGTGTCAGCTTTTTCCCACCATGCTCGATGGTGCTATCTGCAGGATCCATGCAATGAATGAATAGAGAGCATAATAGCAATATAAGCTGGTTATGTTCTTACAATCAATGTACGCCTTTGGGGATCTGAGGGTTTCTGTATACAATCAGTGATGCTTAGGCTGTGTTTTGTAAATCCTGTTTTTGTATGCACATGTGCATTCATGTGTCTGTGTGTGTTTTCGTGTGCATATCAATGACTCTGTGGGAAATGTTCTAAATGTGTCTCCCCCCATTTAATTCAATAGAAAAATCTGGCATAATCAATATCTTCCATTCAGTATGTAAATTATTTATTTTCCTTCGACTATACCTCAATGCACATGTAGATCTTACATCTGTGTGTAAGATAGTGTCGTCTGGTGTGTGGAATGTTTTTCCCTCTGATGCCTCTCTCTCTCTCTGTGTGTGTGTGTGTGTGTGTGTGTGTGTGTGTGTGTGTGTGTGTGTGTGTGTGTGTGTGTGTGTGTGTGTGTGTGTGTGTGTGTGTGTGTGTGTGTGTGTGTGTGTGTGTGTGTGTGTGTGTGTGTGTGTGTGTGTTCCTCAGTGTCTTCTCTCCCCACCTGTCCTTGTTACATGACTGGTGCCTGTAGCCGGCACCATCTACAAGCCTGGTGTAATTAAAGTGTTTGATCTCCCTCCCTGTGGAGACGCCACCACTGCACTGCTTTCTAGACCAGCACACACACACCACTGTTGCCACTGTGATCAATGACTGAGCGAGAGGCGCTAGCCACAAACTGACAGTGCAGAGATTGAACAAGGGGAGGGAGGAGGGGGAGAGGAAGGAGGAGGGGGAAGGGAGGGGAGGCAGTGGGAATGAGTGAGGGTTAGGAGAGAGAGAGAGTTCAGGAAGGTACTGTAATAATGCAGTGCAAGGGGAAGTCAACATGATAATTGAGAAAACATAAAAATGGAGAACAGGTTGTGGCAGTTTTATGTTAGGTACAGTGCCTTGCAAAGTATTCGGCCCCCTTGAACCTTGTGACCTTTTGCCACATTTCAGGCTTCAAACATAAAGATATAAAACTGTATTTTTTTGTGAAGAATCAAAACCAAGTGGGACACAATCATGAAGTGGAACGACATTTATTGGATATTTCAAACTTTTTTAACAAATAAAAAACTGAAAAATTGGGAGTGCAAAATTATTCAGCCCCTTTACTTTCAGTGCAGCAAAATCTCTTCAGAAGTTCAGTGAGGATCTCTGAATGATCCAATGTTGACCTAAATGACTAATTATGATAAATACAATCCACCTGTGTGTAATCAAGTCTCCGTAAAAATGCACCTGCACTGTGATAGTCTCAGAGGTCCGTTAAAAGCGCAGAAATCATCATGAAGAACAAGGAACACACCAGGCAGGTCCGAGATACTGTTATGAAGAAGTTTAAAGCCGGATTTGGATACAAGAAGATTTCCCAAGCTGTAAACATCCCAAGGAGCACTGTGCAAGCGATAATATTGAAATGGAAGGAGTATCAGACCACTGCAAATCTACCAAGACCTGGCCGTCCCTCTAAACTTTCAGCTCATACAAGGAGAAGACTGATCAGAGATGCAGCCAAGAGGCCCATGATCGCTCTGGATGAACTGCAGAGATCTACAGCTGAGGTGGGAGAATCTGTCCATAGGACAACAATCAGTCGTATATTGCACAAATCTGGCCTTTATGGAAGAGTGGCAAGAAGAAAGCCATTTCTTAAAGATATCCATAAAAAGTGTTGTTTAAAGTTTGCCACAAGCCACCGGGGAGACACACCAAACATCTGGAAGAAGGTGCTCTGGTCAGATGAAACCAAAATTGAACTTTTTGGCAACAATGCAAAATGTTATGTTTGGCGTAAAAGCAACACAGCTCATCACCCTGAACACACCATACCCACTGTCAAACAGGGTGGTGGCAGCGTCATGGTTTGGGCCTGCTTTTCTTCAGCAGGGACAGGGAAGATGGTTAAAATTGATGGGAAGATGGATGGAGCCAAATACAGGACCATTCTGGAAGAAAACCTGATGGAGTCTGCAAAAGACCTGAGACTGGGATGGATTTGTCTTCCAACAAGACAATGATCCAAAACATAAAGCAAAATCTACAATGGAATGGTTCAAAAATAAACATATCCAGGTGTTAGAATGGCCAAGTCAAAGTCCAGACCTGAATCCAATCGAGAATCTGTAGAAAGAACTGAAAACTGCTGTTCACAAATGCTCTCCATCCAACCTCGCTGAGCTCGAGCTGTTTTGCAAGGAGGAATGGGAAAAAATTTCAGTCTCTCGATGTGCAAAACTGATAGAGACATACCCCAAGCGACTTACAGCTGTAATTGCAGCAAAAGGTGGCGCTACAAAGTATTAACTTAAGGGGGCTGAATAATTTTGCATTTGTTAAAAAAGTTTGAAATATCCAATAAATGTCGTTCCACTTCATGTTTGTGTCCCACTTGTTGTTGATTCTTCACAAAAAAATACAGTTTTATATCTTTATGTTTGAAGCCTGAAATGTGGCAAAGTTCAACGGGGCCGAATACTTTCGCAAGGCACTGTATACACTACTGGTCAAAAGCTTTAGAACACCTACTCATTCAAGGACTTGGTCTTTCACCAAATAGGGCTATCTTCTGTATACCCTTCCTACCTTGTCACAACACAACTGATTGGCTCAAACGCATTAAGAAGGAAAGAAATTCCACAAATGAACTTTTAAGAAGGCACACCTGTTAATTGAAATGCATTCCAGGTGACTACCTCATGAAGCTGGTTGAGAGAATGCCAAGAGTGTACAAAGCTGTCATCAAGGCAAAGGGTGGCTATTTGAAGAATCTCAACTATAAAATATATTTTGATTTGTTTAACACTTATTTGGTTGCTACGTGATTCCATATGTGTTATTTCATAGTTTTGATGTTTCACTATTATTCTACAATGTAGAAAATAGTAAAATAAAGAAAAACCCTTGAATAAGTAGGTGTTCTAAAACTTTTGACCGGTAGTGTAGGTACATGCAAACACAGTCTCTTACACACACACACACACACACACACACACACACACACACACACACACACACACACACACACACACACACACACACACACACACACACACACACACACAAAGATCACCTCGATCTGACCAGACCTGAGTCAGACAGAACCAAGCACCTTGCACATACTCCTCCTTCGAACTGTCTTGCCTCCCAGCCCAAAACACCTCCTGACCCCTTCCCCCTCTGCCCCCTCTCCATCCAGCCACCCTCCAGCTACACACACCTCCTGACCCCTTCCCCGTCTGCCTCCACCCCCATCCAGTCACCCCCAGCTACACACCCCCTGACCCCTTCCCCTTCTGACTCCATCCAGCCACACCCCAGCTTCCTGAACCCTTCTGCCTTCACCCCCTCTCCATCCAGCCACCCCCCAGCTACACGCCCCTCCTGACCCCTTCCCCGTCTGCCTCCACCCCCCTCTCCATCCAGTCACCCCCCAGCTACACACACCTCCTGACCCCTTCCCCTTCTGCCTCCCAGCCACCCCCAGCTACACACACCTCCCCCCCCTCTCCATTCAGCCACCCCCCAGCTACACGCCCCTCTCCATCCAGCCACCCCCAGCTACACACCCCCTCCCCTGAACCCCTCCACCCCCCTCTCCATCCAGTCACCCCCCAGCTTCCCCCTTCCCCTTCTGCCTTCACCCCCCTCTCCATCCAGCCACCCCCCAGCTACACACCCCTCCTGAACCCTTCCCCTTCTGCCTCCACCCCCTCTCCATCCAGCCACCCCCCAGCTACACACCCCTCCTGAACCCTTCCCCTTCTGCCTCCACCCCCCTCTCCATCCAGCCTTCATGTCAGCCTGTGTGTGTGTTGCTGCTATTTAATTATTTGTTACTTTTATTTCTTATTTTTTTACTCAAAACATATTTTTATTAAAAATGCATTGTTGGTTAAGGGCTTGTAAGTAAGCATTTCACTGTAAGGTCTAGACCTGTTGTATTCGGCGCATATAACAAACAACATTTGATTTGATCTTTCTGCATCACCCTGTCAATCATTTTCTTCTGTCAGCTCATGCTGTCCCAATCAGTATGATTGTATATCTCTTTTCTTGTCCGTTTCATCCTCCCCCTCTTCCCTGTCCCTGTCTTCCCCCTCCGCCTCCCTCGTTCCCTCCCTCTCTCCCCCTCTCCGTGTTATACATCTCTTTCAGCTAAAAAGTGACACGTCGTCAGATACGACCCGGGTGCTGTTTCAATTTTTTTCTTGATGCTAATCAGTTTGCAATCAGTGCAGTGTCAGGGAGAGTGTTGCCATGTTGTTTGCCTTAATCTGAGAGACGGTGGAAGCGATGCGGACTGCGGAACACACCGTTTGGAGTGGATTTGTGTTCTAAGAGAGGCTTACAATGTGGAGAAGGGAGAGATATGACTTTTTGAAAGTGAAGCATTCTATAAAACCCTCAAGTGTTGAAGATGAGCTGTGTGTCCCAAATGGCACCCTATATAGCACACTACTTTTGACCTTGACGCCTATGGGCCCTGATCAAAAGTAGTGCACTACGTAGGGAATAGGGTGCCATTTGGGATGCGGATGAGGATGTAACAGAATAAAGAAGCTCTGCATCACAATGTTCTGTACTTAATGATTCATGGTTCATTGATTCATTATTATGTCATGTTATGTTGTCGTCTGCCGCAGGGCTGGAAAAGCATTTTTCTGGTCCCATGTGCTTTTAGTAGTATGGACAACAAGATTTTGTCCCAAAACTGTCCCTGCAGACTGGGTTTTTAACACTAAAGTAAATTCACGGACACATATTGAGCCTCGTCCTGGACTGAGAAGCACTTTTAATAGAGAATTGAACATGATTTTTACTCTACAATCAGGTTTAATCTGTATCCGTGAAACTGGTCCAACTAAACAGATATTTGTTCATGGTTTAAGTAAATAGTTTTGTTAATTTACTGTTTCTCTTCTCACTGAGTACACCAAACATTAGGAACACCTTCCCAATATTGAATTGGGCTCCCCCTTTTGCCCTCAGAACAGCAGGGACTCTACAAGGTGTCGAAAGCATTCCACAGGGAGGCTGGCCCATGTTGACTCCAATGCTTCCCACAGTTGTGCCACACATACACAATCAATGTCTCAATTGTCTCAAGGCTTAACAATCCTTCTTTAACCTGTCTCCCCTTCATCTACACAGAAAACCCAGCAGGCCACGACTCGGTGAAACATAAGATATTACAGTTTTTAATGTCCCGTTGGTAGGATAGTTTCGACCATAGAGCATCCTCATGTTGAGGTGGGTATATCGCTCCTGTTTTCAGCTCCATAACACCATGGCTGTACTAAATTCTACAGGGACGTCAGTTTACGGGGGGAAAAAGCATGTTAAAATATCTGAACACTATGAAGTTGATATGAACACACACGCACTCAATTACAAGTTTACATACACTTAGGTTGGAGTCATTAAAAATCATTTTTCAACCACTCCACAAATTTCTCGTTAACAAACTATAGTTTTGGCAAGTCGGTTAGGACATGTACTTTGTGCATGACACAAATAATTTTTCCAACAATTGTTTACAGACATATTATTTCACTTATAATTCACTGTATCACAATTCCAGTTGGTCAGAAGTTTATATACACTAAGTTGACTGTGCCTTTAAACAGCTTGGAAAATTCCAGAAAATGATGTCATGGCTTCAGAGGCTTTTGATAGGCTAACTGACATCATTTGAGTCAGGAGGTATATCTGTGGATGTATTTCAAGGCCTGCCTTCAAACTCAGTGCCTCTTTGCTTGACGTCATGGGAAAATCTAAAGAAATCAGCAAAGACATCAGAGAAAAAAAGGAGACCTCCACAAGTCTGGTTCATCCTTGGGAGCGATTTCCAAACGGCTGAAGTTACCACGTTCATCTGTACAAACAATAGTATAAACACCTTGGGACCACGCAGTCGTCATACCGCTCAGGAAGGAGACGCATTCTGTCTCCTAGTGATGAACGCACTTTGGTGCAAAAAGTGCAAATCAAATCCCAGAACAACAGCAAAGGACCTTGTGAAGATGCTGGAGGAAACCGCTACAAAAGTATCTATATCCACAGTAAAACGAGTCCTATATCGACATAACCTGAAAGGCCGCTCAGCAAGGAAGAAGCCACTGCTCCAAAACTGCCATAAAAAAGCCAAACTACAGTTTGCAACTGCACATGGGGACAAAGATCGTACATTTTGGAGAAATGTTCTCTGGTCTGATGAAACAAAAATAGAACTGTTTGGCCATAATGACCATTGTTATGTTTGGAGGAAAAAGGGGGAGGCTTGCAAGCCGAAGAACACCATCCCAACCATGAAGCACAGTTTACATACACCCCATCCAATTACATTTAAACTCAGTTTTTCACAATTCCTGACATTGAATCCAAATAAAAATTCCCTGTCTTAGTATCACCAGTGGGTCAGAAGTTTACATACACTCAATTAGTATTTGGTAGCATTGCCTTTAAATTGTTTAACTTGGGTCAAAGGTTTTGGGTAGCCTTCCACAAGCTTCCCACGATAAGTTGGTTAAATTTTGGCCCATTCCTCCTGACAGAGCTGGTGTAACTAGTCAGGTTTGTAGGCCTCCTTGCTCGCACACGCTTTTTCAATTCTGTCCACAAAGTTTCTATATCATTGAGGTCAGGGCTTTGTGATGGCCACAACTTAAGCCATTTTTCCACAACTTTGGAACTATGCTTGGGGTCATTGTCCATTTGGAAGACCCATTTGTGACCAAGCTTTAACTTGATGTCTTGAGATGTTGCTTCAATATATCCACATCATTTCCCCTCCTCATGATGCCATCTATTTTGTGAAGTGCACCATTCCCTCCTGCAGCAAAACACCCCCACAACATGATGCTGCCACCCTGTGCTTCATGATTGGGATGGTGTTCTGACACCAACCTAGGTGTATGTAAACTTCCAACTTCAACTGTATAGGTCATTGGAAATTATGCAGAAATTGGAAATGATGCTGACAATTACATTGATGGAAGCAAAAAATGTATCTGCAATATTAAAGCTGATGTGCCCTCTAAAAAGCAGAACACTAAAAACACAGTCAATGTAGACAGCCAGCTAGAGTTTCTGCTATCTAGTAGTTTCTTGACTTCATAAATCTTAGTATAGTAACCAGTGGCATATAGTTGAGTCCATATGCAAACAAAATCAACTCTATTGCTCATTATTTCAATACACAAGATAGAATAAACTTGGACGCTGCCATTGGACAACACTGGCAGTATAGCAGCTTTCATTTATTTTAAAGGAAGCATTTTCTCAATTGCTGAAGGCAATGCCAGATACCCGATGTCTGTAGTGTAGAGGAGCAGGACCGTCAGGTTAAGAAATCTGACTTTTTGGATACGATGTTAATGAGAAGAGAGAAAGACCCCACTGTATAATTTAGAACATGAAGAATCATATTTGTCTTGGTAAAAAAAGTATTTCATAACACAAGTAAGTGGCATTTCATCACCAAACACGTTTTCACCCACTCTGGGCAGAGTGGGTGGGCACCCTCATTTAGGTTTATGTAGAATATGCTCTGAGAAATTGACGAAAGAGGAGTTGAATATTGAAAGTAACCGCAAATATACAATTGAATCAGATTGTAAAAACATTGACAATTGTATTTTATTCTGAGAATCACAGAGTTGTAGTGTAGCAGCGTTGTGAGGTGCATTTTAATAGTCATGCTTGAAGCCTTTGAATTGAATGAGATCACTACCATAGATTTGCATTGAAACCTTTTTAATATGAAATGTGACAGTGTTCAGTGTTCAGTGTCAACAAATGAGTCTAGGATTTATATAACGAATAGTAATACACTGGATTTGACATATTACATACTCATGCACCACTGAGTGAGTATTACATGGTCATGTAATAATATAATGTAATTGATGACTTCATTTGCTCTCTCTCTCTCTCTCTCTCTCTCTCTCTCTCTCTCTCTCTCTCTCTCTCCCCACCTCTCTCTCTCTCTCCCCCGCCTCTCTCTCTCACCTCTCTCTCTCTCTCTCTCTCTCTCTCTCTCTCTCTCTCTCTCTCTCACACATCTCTCTCTCTTTCCCAATTCTCTCTCCCTCTCTTCCTCTCTCTCTTTCTCTCTCTCGTCACACCCCCTCTCTCTCCATCCCCCCCTTCCATTCATTTCTTGTCTGAAACATCCATCACAGTGTAAGGCGAGTGCCTTGAATCAACGACTACAGTCCTGTAACAGATGGGTCCGATTAGCAGCATGTGTGTATATTACACCCAGACCCATGGTTGAGTGGTGTAACGCTGTGATTTGGAAGGTCACATGTGGGTAGAAAGTAAAGGCAACTGATATTACAGCTTGCCTTTGTGGTTCCCAGGGAACCGTGCAGTTCCTGCTGATGTCATCTCTTTTGTAGGCAAATGTGTTCACCGATCCACCACTGCCACGGCTTCTGCACAAATAGCTTCCACGGGATTTAAAAAAAAAACGTGTTGCTAGTGTAGCCGCGCTGCGCCATTCATCCAATCCCATTTTCTTCTCTCCATCTCCCTCTCCCATTGGACCTATTCCAATTCCCTGGGACTCAATGGGATTGGTTTGACTTTACAGTCACACATACTGCCTTGTTTTTCATCTTCCCATGGCAAATACGAAACTGAACACAACGCTTCTTGCTTTGGGGAATAAACTACAAAGGTTTCCACAGAAATTAGACAGATAAAACAAAAGACGATCACCCTCTTTCTCTTAAACAACAAATACATTTTTCTCCAAGTAGGTCAGTAAACAAACATTTTATGCATACAAATGTTATGCATGATGACTATACTCAAGTAAACAACACCAGCAATGAATGGCGGCTAATGGATGCTAGCTGACACACGAGGGTACGTGAAGTCTTTCAAAGAATCCTGCTACACTGAACCACGGCTGGTGCTGCAGACACACATACACACACACCCTAATTAGCAGGCTTCTCCATTTCCTGCTTTACTGTGTAGTTCTCTATACGCTCTCTACACGGCTTCCCCATATTCTCTTATGTAATACTTTGCTGATTCCTGAAAGGCCTGGGAGGATTTTGTCTGAGCTTGTCTTCAAAGCAACACGGTAATGACAACAGCACACGGCACATTGAACAATCATCATTATTTGCTTTACCGCAGCAGAACAGCCCTCTGAGGCATCAACGGCAAGGTGATCCATGCCTTTCTCTTATCAACCCATTCGGCTGAATCCTAAATGTGTGTGTGTGTTGTGTGTATGTGTATGTTTGTGTGTGTGATGATGACTCAGCGTTACAATGACAATCTGAATTGATCAATAAGGACATTTGCATTGTGTTGTCTCCGCTCGTCCCCTAGGGCTCCGGATTCAGCAAAGAAGCGCTCTTCAAAAACCCATTGCACATAGATCTGGACAGGGGGCATTGGGGTAAGGACCCCCAAGAGGTTCCCCCCATGCCTCTCAGTAAAGGGGATTAAAGACAGTCAAGACACTGATTAGGACGAAGGTTCTGGAATTTAGAAACTCTGCGCCTTGGTTGACCTAGCGTTCTGCCTACATCCAGAAGCATAAATCAGCACTCTTGACCCCAGCCCCCTTCTCCAAACCACTCTCTCTCTCTTTCTCTTCAACAGCCACCTTTCCCAAACCATGATCGCTTTTCCACTCTTCCCCCAATGAGCCTCAGTGCAGTGTGGACCTAGCTGTCAGACCCATCTGTCACCACCTCCTTCCACCCTCTCCACGGCACACATACTCCACATTCTGGCCAGGGACAGCCATACACATTCCACACGGGCGGTGCAGCTGTGGGGTCCCCTCGGTTCTCTCCAGAGTGACTTTTCCCTCCAAAGCTCCAGAGTGCTCTCCGTCTGTGTTCACCACTGCATGACATGCCAAATAGAGAGGAACATAATTTATTTGGGGAGTGTGTTCCTGTGTGTATGTATGTGTGTGTGTGTGTGGGGGGGGGGGCGTTCATGCGTTCATGCATTAGTGCATGCGTGCGTGTGTGCGTGCATGTGTGTGTGTGTAGGTGTGGGGAGGGTGCGTTCATGGGTTCATGCATTAGTGCGTGTGTAACGGATGTGAAATGGCTAGCGAGTTAGCGGTGTTCGCGCTAAATAGCGTTTCAATCGGTGACGTCACTTGCTCTGAGACCTTGAAGTGGTAGTTCCCCTTGCTCTGCAATTGCCACGGCTTTTGTGGAGCGATGGGTATCGATGCTTCGTAGGTGACTGTTGTTGATGTGTGCAGAGGGTCCCTGGTTCACGCCCGGGTATGGGCGAGGGGACGGTCTAAAGTTATACTGTTACACGTGCGTGCGTGCGTGCATGTGTATGTGTGTGTGACGGCTCCAGCTGTTCCCATTATCCAATATACTGTACTGTATCCCAGACCAGTGGAAAGTTGCCAGCCCAGTCTCTAGATAGTGTATCCTGTTAATGTACTCCCATAACACACCTATCTTCCAATGCGGTGGTTCAGTAGCTTGGTCCCAGACCTGGTTGTGCTGTCCTGGTGCTGACTTGTAGCCTGGTCCCAGACCTGTTTGTAATGTCTTGTAGCCTGGTCCCAGACCTGTTTGTGCTTTCTTGTAGCCTGGCCCCAGACCTGTTTGTACTGTCTTGTAGCCTGGTCCTAGACCTGTTTATGCTGTCTTGTAGCCTAGTCCAGACCTGTTTGTGCTGTCTTGTAGCCTGGTCCCAGACCTGTTTGTGCTGTGTCAGAGAAATTCTATAGAAAGAGAGCGACTGTAGATTCCTCCAACAACAACTTTATTATAAGATTTGCAAAAATGAAGCAATCAATAACAACCACTCAACAGTGCATCGTTGGGAAAGCACAACGAACAGAGTTGTCCCTCTCCTAATATAGAAAAAGTAGAAACCTACTTTGTCTACGTGGCAGGTTAGCAGATGGGTGGAAACAGGGATGGAACATGGTGTGTAAAAGCTGCCACCATTCAAATCAAAATGGGGGGTTAGACTGTGGGAGGGGTCTCGAATGGTTGAGGGACAGCTATTGGGGAATTGTGGGGGGATCTTGGAGAGTTTGGGTTCACGTTTTTTGTCCTGGTGGGAGATCTGTCACGTGTCCTTGATCAGGGCATTGACGCTGGATTCTTATGTGTGTCCCTCTGAATGGGAGTCTATTGGATGACTGGTATGATGTAGTTGTTGAGCGGCTTCACTGCAAGTACAGTGCCTTGCAAAAGTATTCGGCCCCCTTGAACTTTGCGACTGAATTTTTTTCCCATTCCTCCTTGCAAAACAGCTCGAGCTCAGTGAGGTTGGATGGAGAGCATTTGTGAACAGCAGTTTTCAGTTCTTTCCACAGATTCTCGATTGGATTCAGGTCTGGACTTTGACTTGGCCATTCTAACACCTGGATATGTTTAATTTTGAACCATTCCATTGTAGATTTTGCTTTATGTTTTGGATCATTGTCTTGTTGGAAGACAAATCTCCGTCCCAGTCTCAGGTCTTTTGCAGACTCCATCAGGTTTTCTTCCAGAATGGTCCTGTATTTGGCTCCATCCATTTTCCCATCAATTTTAACCATCTTCCCTGTCCCTGCTGAAGAAAAGCAGGCCCAAACCATGATGCTGCCACCACCATGTTTGACAGTGGGTATGGTGTGTTCAGGGTGATGAGCTGTGTTGCTTTTACGCCAAACATAACGTTTTGCATTGTTGCCAAAAAGTTCAATTTTGGTTTCATCTGACCAGAGCACCTTCTTCCACATGTTTGGTGTGTCTCCCAGGTGGCTTGTGGCATACTTTAAACGACACTTTTTATGGATATCTTTAAGAAATGGCTTTCTTCTTGCCACTCTTCCATAAAGGCCAGATTCGTGCAATATATGACTGATTGTTGTCCTATGGAAAGAGTCTCCCACCTCAGCTTTAGATATCTGCAGTTCATCCAGAGTGATCATGGGCCTCTTGGCTGCATCTCTGATCAGTCTTCTCCTTGTATGAGCTGAAAGTTTAGAGGGACGGCCAGGTCTTGGTAGATTTGCAGTGGTCTGATACTCCTTCCATTTCAATATTATCGCTTGCACAGTGCTCCTTGGGATGTTTAAAGCTTGGGAAATCTTTTTGTATCCAAATCCGGCTTTAAACTTCTTCACAACAGTATCTCGGACCTGCCTGGTGTGTTCCTTGTTCTTCATGATGCTCTCTGCGCTTTTAACGGACCTCTGAGACTATCACAGTGCAGGTGCATTTATACGGAGACTTGATTACACACAGGTGGATTGTATTTATCATCATTAGTCATTTAGGTCAACATTGGATCATTCAGAGATCCTCACTGAACTTCTGGAGAGAGTTTGCTGCACTGAAAGTAAAGGGGCTGAATAATTTTGCACGCCCAATTTTTCAGTTTTTGATTTGTTAAAAAAGTTTGAAATATCCAATAACTGTCGTTCCACTTCATGATTGTGTCCCACTTGTTGTTGATTCTTCACAAAAAAATACAGTTTTATATCTTTATGTTTGAAGCCTGAAATGTGGCAAAATGTCACAAAGTTCAAGGGGGCCGAATACTTTCGCAAGGCACTATATACTGTATGTGACTATAACCAAAGATAATTATCTTGGGAGGTAATACGGTTGGCATTTGATTTTGAGGTGCCTGGTTTTTGTAGCCTGGTCCCAGGCCTGTTTTTACTGTCTTGTAGCCTGGTCCCAGACCTGTTTGTGCTGTATTGATCTCTGATCCCAGGCCTGTTTGTTCTGTATTCTCCTCTGGTCCCAGATCTGTGTGTGGTGTCTTACCAACTCCTATGGTCATTATTATTCAAGACAGCACAAACAGATCTAAGACCAAGCTATTCACATACAATCACTGGGCTTTATTGAAAGCTATCCAAGCCTGAGCCTTGGCTGGGAGATGAACCAAACTCCACAATTAATTCTCTTAAACACCTGGGTGGAAAATCTGAAAAGATATGGTGGGGCTAGTATACCACGATCCCACAGGGGATTCCCTCGCTGTTTTATGCACTCTGAAAGACTCGGCAGTTCTACAGGGGCAGATAAAGTATTCACTGCTCCGCTTGTAAACCATCATGACCTTAAGCTGTCTTTTAACAAGGCTCGTAGAATATCATTACCACACTAATGCAAACAAAGTCGTGGACAATTTATAGACGGCTGTTCTGACTGCAGTACATATTCTATGACACAATGTAAAAACAGCTTAACATCAAGCTTGAAATATATGCCGAGTGTTCAAAACATTAAGAACATATGCCCTTTCCATGACATACTGTAGACTCACCAGGTGAATCCAGGTGAAAGCATTATCCCTTTAAAATATATATATATATTTTATTGAATATCTAAAACATACACTATACAGTGCTTGAAAAGGTATTTATCTCCCTTGTCATCGTTCCTATTTTGTTGCATTACAACCTGTAATTTAAATAGATTTTTATTTGGATTTCATGAATGGACATAAAAAAATAGTTCATATTGGTGAAGTGAAATGATTAAAAAAATTGTTCCAAAAAATTTAAAAAAATGTCAAACGGAAAAGTGGTGCCTGCAAATGTATTCACCTCCTTTGTACGTAAATCTCTTAGTATATATATACTTCCGACTTCAACTGTATTGATGACCTTTGTAAAATCTAATGTGGGAGAGAGAATGAGATAGTAC